>NC_057939.1:29959560-29976647 GCF_018555375.3 Anguilla rostrata | reverse complement strand
AGGGGTGCTAGGGGTTGCTAGGTGGTTGCTAGGGTTGCTAGGTTTCAGGGTTGCTAGGATGTTGCTAGGTGGTTGCTATGGAGTTCTAGTGGTTGCTATGGTGTTGCTAGGTGGTTGCTATGGAGTTCTAGGCCGTTGCTAGGTGTTGCTAGGTGGTTGCTATGGAGTTCTAGGTGGTTGCTAGGTTAGTGTTGCTAGGTGTTGCTAGTGTTGCTATGGAGTTCTAGGCGTTGCTAGGGTGTTGCTAGGTGGTTGCTATGGAGTTCTAGGTGGTTGCTAGGCGTGTTGCTATGGAGTTCTAGGCGTTGTTGGTTCTAGGTGTTGCTAGGTGGTTGCTAGGGTTTGCTATGGGTTCAAGGGTTGCTAGGTGTTGCTAGGTGGTTGCTATGGAGTTCTAGGTGGTTGCTAGGTGTTGCTAGGTGGTTGCTATGGAGTTCTAGGCTCGTTTGCTAGGGTTTGCTAGATGGTTGCTATGGGTTCTAGGTTCTAGGTGTGTTGCTAGGGTGTTTGCTAGGTGGTTGCTATGGTGTTCCAGGTGGTTGCTAGGGTGTTGCTAGGTGGTTGCTAGGGTATTCTAAGTGGTTGCTAGGATGTTGCTAGGTGGTTGCTATGGAGTTATAGGCGGTTGCTAGGGTGTTGCTAGGCATTTGCTATGTGTTCCAGGTGGTTGCTATAGAATTCTAGATGGTTGCTAGGGTTTTCTAGCTGGTTGTTATGGGTTGCTAGGTCGTTGCTATGGAGTTAGAGCCGGTTGCTAGGGGTTGCTAGGGGGTTGCTATGGAGTTCTAGGCGGTTGCTGGGTCTTTACTGAGTTCAATGACGCGACCCATAGTTCTCTATGACAAACGGTTCAAAAGTTATGAAATATCAAACATCGGCCAATCAGGAAGGGGGGCAAGGCTGATCTCCACCAATGGACAAAGGACTCTCTACTATGTCCAATGAGGCATTGTACAATTTGTGGGCAATTTTTCCCCATAGAGATGAATGGCAGAATGTTCAAATCTAGAGAGAGACCAGAGTACTGCTGCTAGAAGACAGGGCATTGTGACATCACAAGGGTGAGAAGACAGAGCATTGTGACATCACAAGGGTGAACATTCCGCCATTCATTCCCTATGGGGAAAAATTGCCTACAAAAATTCAAATTTTTCAAAAACCGTGCAACCAATCTTTCCACAAAGTAATAGCACACCATTCCCGATCAAGCCGCTCGATTTGACATATTGAACGTGTTTGTGGTTCGAAAACTCTGGGAGGAGTAGCGGTCCAAAAAACAGGCGGAAAGAATAATAATAATAACTAGACAATTCCTGCAGAAATTGTGAAGTGTGGTTGCCGCCAACGCAAAGTCGACTTTGTGCTGAACGGAGTGAACAGTGGTAGGTAGTTGCTATGATGTCTGAGGCAGTTGCTAGGGTGTTGCTAGGTGGTTCTATGGAGTTCTAAGTGGTTTCATGGAATTCTAGGCGGTCGCTAGGGTGGTGCTAGGTGGTTGCTATGGAGTTTCAGGTGGTTGCTATTGAGCTCCAGGTGGTTGCAAGGGCATTGCTAGGTGGTTGCTAGGGTATGCTAAGTGGTTGGTAGGTGGTTGCTATGGAGTTCTAGGCGGTTGCTAGGGTGTTGCTAGGCAGTTGTTATGGTGTTCCAAGTGGTTGCTAGGGTGTTGCTAGGTGGTTGCTATGGAGTTCTAGGTGGTTGCTATGGAGTTCTAGGTGGTTGCTATGGAGTTCTAGGCAGTTGCTATGGTGTTGCTAGGTGGTTGCTAGGGTGTTGCTAGGTGGTTGCCATGGAGTTCTAGGCCGTTGCTATGGTGTTGCTAGGTGGTTGTTATGGAGTTCTAGGCCGTTGCTAGGGTGTTGCTAGGTGGTTGCTATGGAGTTCTAGGTGGTTGCTAGGGTGTTGCTAGGTGGTTGCTATGGAGTTCTAGGCGGTTGCTATGGTGTTGCTAGGTGGTTGCTATGGAGTTCTAGGCGGTTGCTAGGGTGTTGCTAAGTGGTTGCTATGGAGTTCTAGGTGGTTGCTAGGGTGTTGCTAGGTCGTTGCTATGGTGTTCCATGTGGTTGCTAGGCAGTTACTAGCAGTTGTTATGGTGTTCCAGATGTTGCTAGGGTGTTGCTAGGTGGTTGCTATGGTGTTCCAGGTGGTTGCTAGGGTTTCTAAGTGGTTGCTAGGATGTTGCTAGGTGGTTGCTATGGAGTTATAGGCGGTTGCTAGGTGTGTTGCTAGAGCATTTTCTATGGTGTTCCAGGTGGTTGCTATGGAATTCTAGATGGTTGCTAGGGTTTTCTAGTGGTTGTTGAGTTGGTGTTGCTAGGTCATTGCTATGGAGTTAGAGCCGGTTGCTAGGTATTTGCTAGGGGGTTGCTATGGAGTTCTAGGCGGTTGCTATGGGATGTTGCTAGGTGGGTTGCTATGGTGTTGCTAGGTGTTGTTTGCTATCGAGTTCTAGGTGGTTGCTATGGAGTTCTAGGCAGTTGCTATGGTGTTGCTAGGTGGTTGCTATGGAGTTCTAGGCCGTTAGGGTGTTGCTAGGTGGTTGCTATGGAGTTCTAGGTGGTTGCTAGGGTGTTGCTAGGGGGTTGCTAGGGTATTCGAAATGGTTGCTATGGTGTTGCTAGGTGGTTGCTATGGAGTTCAAGGCCGTTGCTAGGGTGTTGCTAGGTGGTTGCTATGGAGTTCTAGGTGGTTGCAAGGGTGTTGCTAGGGGGTTGCTAGGGTATTCGAAGTGGTTGCTAGGATGTTGCTAGGTGGTTGCTATGGAGTTCTAGGTGGTTGCTATGGTGTTGCTAGGTGGTTGCTATGGAGTTCTAGGCCGTTGCTACGGTGTTGTTAGGTGGTTGCTATCGAGTTATAGGTGGTTGCTAGGTCTTTACTGAGTCCAATGACGCAACCCATAGTTCTCTATGACAAACGGTTCAAAAGTTATGAAATATCGAACATCGGCCAATCAGGAAGGGGGGCGAGGCTGATCTCCACCAATGGACAAAGGACTCTCTACCATGTCCAATAAGGCATTGCACAATTTGTGGGCAATTTTTCCCCATAGAGATGAATGGCCGAATGTTCAAATCTAGAGAGAGACCAGAGTACTGCTGCCAGAAGACAGGGCATTGTGACATCACAAGGGTGAGAAGACAGAGCATTGTGACGTCACAAAGGTGAACATTCCGCCATTCATTCTCTATGGGAAAAATTGCCCACAAAAATTCAAATTTTTCAAAAACCGTGCAACCAATCTTTCCACAAAGTAATAGCGCTCTATTCCCGATCAGGCCGCTCGATTTGACATATTGCATGTGTATGTGGTGCGAAAACTCTGGGAGGAGTAGCGGTCCAAAAAATGGGTGGAAAGATAGAATAATAATAATATTGCAATAATATAGGTAGTGCCTAAGGCAACCAACTATACTAGACATCCTGCAGAAATTGTGAAGTGTGGTTGCCGCCAATGCAAAGTCGACTTTTCTACTGACAGAGTGAACAGTGGAGGTAGTTGCTATGATGTCTGGTGGTTGCTTGGGTGTTTTAGGTGGTTCAGGGTGTTAAGGAGTTGCATGGAGTTTAGGCGTTGCTACGGTGTTGCTAGGTGGTTCTATGGAGTTCAGGGGTTGCTAGGGTGTTGCTAGGTGGTTGCTATGGTGTTCAGGTGGTTGCTAGGATGTTGCTAGATGGTTGCTATGGAGTAATAGGCGGTTGCTAGGGTGTTGCTAGGCAGTTGTTATGGTGTTCCAGCTGGGTGCTAGGGTGTTGCTAGGTGTACGCTATGGTGTTCCAGGTGGTTGCCAGGCTGTTGCTAGGTGGTTGCTATGGAGTTCTAGATGGATGCTATGGTGTTGCTAGGTGGTTGCTATGGTGTTCTAGGTGGTTGCTAGGATGTTGCTAGGTGGTTGCTATGGTGTTGCTAGGTGGTTGCTATGGAGTTCTAGGTGGTTGCTAGGGTGTTGCTAGGGTGTTGCTAGGTAGTTGCTATGGTGTTCTAGGTGGTTGCTATGGTGTTCCAGGTGGTTGCTAGGGTGTTGCTATGGTGTTCTAGGTGGTTACTATGGTGTTGCTAGGTGGTTGCTATGGCGTTATAGCCGGTTGCTAGGGTGTTGCCAGGCATTTGCTATGGTGTTCCAGGTGGTTGCTAGGGTGTTGCTAGGTGGTTGCTATGGTGTTCTAGGTGGTTGCTATGGTGTTGCTAGGTGGTTGCTATGGAGTAATAGCCGGTTGCTAGGGTGTTGCAAGGTTGTTGCTATGGAGTTAGAGTCGGTTGCTAGGATGTTGCTAGGCAGTTGTTATGGTGTTCCAGGTGGTTGCTAGGGTGTTGCTAGGTGGTTGCTATGGAGTTTTAGGCAGTTGCTATGGTGTTGCTAGGTGGTTGCTATGGAGTTCTAGGCGGTTGCTATGGTGTTGCTAGGTGGTTGCTATGGAGTTCTAGGTGGTTGCTAGGGTGTTGCTAGGTGGTTGCTATGGAGTTCTAGGTGGTTGCTAGGGTGTTGCTAGGTGGTTGCTATGGAGTTCTAGGCGGTTGCTAGGGTGTTGCTAGGCTGTTATGATGTTCCAGGTGGTTGCTAGGTGGTTGCTATGGAGTTCTAGGTGGTTGCTAGGGTGTTGCTAGGCAGTTGTTATGGTGTTCCAAGTGGTTGCTAGGGTGTTGCTAGATGGTTGCTATGGTGTTCCAGGTGGTTGCTAGGGTGTTGCTAGGTGGTTGCTATGGACTTCATGGCGGTTGCTATGGTGTTGCTAGGTGGTTGCTAGGCTGTTGCTAGGTGGTTGCTATGGAGTTCTAGGCGGTTGCTATGGTGTTGCTAGGTGGTTGCTATGGAGTTCTACGCCGTTGCTAGGGTGTTGCTAGGTGGTTGCTATGGAGTTATAGCCGGTTGCTAGGATGTTGCTAGGTGGTTGCTATGGAGTTATAAGCGGTTTCTAGGGTGTTGCTAGGCTGTTGTTATGGTGTTCCCGGTGGTTGCTAGGTGGTTGCTATGGTGTTGCTAGGTGGTTGCTATGGAGTTCTAGGTGGTTGCTAGGGTGTAGCCAGGCATTTGCTATGGTGTTCCAGGTGGTTGCTAGTGTGTTGTTAGGTTCTTGCTATGGAGTTCTAGGTGGTTGCTAGGGTATTGCTAGGTGGTTGCTATGGAGTTCTAGGCGGTTGCTATGGTGTTGCTAGGTGTTTGCTATGGTGTTCCAGGTGGTTGCTAAGGTGTTGCTAGCTGGTTGCTATGGTGTTCCAGGTCGTTGCTAGGGTGTTGCTAGGTGGTTGCTATGGTGTTCCAGGTGGTTGCTAGGGTGTTGCTAGGTGGTTGCTATGGAGTTCTAGGTGGTTGCTATGGTGTTGCTAGGTGGTTGCTATGGAGTAATAGCCGGTTGCTAGGGTGTTGCAAGGTTGTTGCTATGGAGTTAGAGTCGGTTGCTAGGATGTTGCTAGGGGTTGCTTTGGAGTTCTAGGCGGTTGCTAGGTCTTTAATGAGTCCAATGTCGCCACCCATAGTTCTCTATGACAAACGGTTCAAAAGTTATGAAATATCAAACATCGGCCAATCAGGAAGGGGGGCGAGGCTGATCTACACCATGGACAAGGGACTCTCTACCATGGCCAATGAGGCATTGCACAATTTGCGGGAATTTTTTCCCTATAGAGATGAATGGCAGAATGTTCAAATCTAGAGAGAGACCAGAGTACTGCTGCTAGAAGAAACCATTGTGACATCACAAGGGTGAGAAGACAGAGCATTGTGACATCACAAAGGTGAACATTCCGCCATTCATTCTCTATGGGAAAAATTGCCCACAAAAATTCAAATTTTTCCAAAACCGTCCACTCAATCTTTCCAAAAAGTAATAGCACACCATTCCCGATCAAGCCGCTCGATTTGACATATTGTACGTGTATGTAGCGCGAAAACTGTGGGAGGAGTAGTGGTCCAAAAAACGGGCGGAATAAATAATAATAATAACTAGACAATTCCTGCAGAAATTGTGAAGTGTGCTTGCCGCCAACGCAAAGTCGACTTTGTGCTGAACGGAGAGAACAGTGGTAGGTAGTTGCTATGATGTCTGAGGCAGTTGCTAGGGTGTTGCTAGGTGGTTTTATGGACTTCTAAGTGGTTTCATGGAATTCTAGGCGGTCGCTAGGGTGGTGCTAGGTGGTTGCTATGGAGTTTCAGGTGGTTGCTATTGAGCTCCAGGTGGTTGCTAGGGCATTGCTAGGTGGTTGCTAGGGTATGCTAAGTGGTTGGTAGGTGGTTGCTATGGAGTTCTAGGCGGTTGCTAGGGTGTTGCTAGGCAGTTGTTATGGTGTTCCAAATGGTTGCTAGTGTGTTGTTGGGAGGTTGCTATGGAGTTCCAGGTGGTTGCTTGGGGGTTGCTAGGGTATTCTAGGTGGTTGCTATGAAGTTATAGGCGGTTGCTATGGTGTTGCTAGGCAGTTGTTATGGTGATCCAAGTGGTTGGTAGGGTGTTGCTAGGTGGTTGCTATGGTGTTCCAGGTGGTTGCTAGGGTGTTGCTAGGTGGTTGCTATGGAGTTCTAGGCGGTTGCTAGGGTGTTGCTAGGTGGTTGCTATGGAGTTCTCGATGGTTGCTAGGGTGTTGCTAGGGTATTCGAAGTGGTTGCTAGGATGTTGCTAGGTGGTTGCTATGGAGTTCTAGGTGGTTGCTATGGTGTTGCTAGGTGGTTGCTATGGAGTTCTAGGCCGTTGCTAGGGTGTTGCTAGGTGGTTGCTATGGAGTTCTAGGTGGTTGCTAGGGTGTTGCTAGGTGGTTGCTATGGAGTTCTAGGCGGTTGCTAGGGTGTTGCTAGGTGGTTGCTATGGAGTTCTAGGTGGTTGCTAGGGTGTTGCTAGGCGGTTGCTATGGAGTTATAGGCGGTTGCTAGGGTGTTGCTAGGGTATTCTAGGTGGTTGCTAGGATGTTGCTAGGTGGTTGCTATGGAGTTATAGGTGGTTGCTAGGGTGTTGCTAGGGGGTTGCTAGGGTATTCTAAGTGGTTGCTATGGTGTTGCTAGTTGGTTGCTATGGAGTTATAGCCGGTTGCTAGGGTGTTGCTAGGCATTTGCTATGGTTTTCCAGGTGGTTGCTATGGAATTCTAGGCGGTTGCTAGGCTGTTGCTAGGCAGTTGTTATGGTGTTCCAGGTTGTTGCTAGGGTGTTTTTAGGTGGTTGCTATGGTGTTCCAGGTGGTTGCTAGGGTGTTTATAGGTGGTTGCTATGAAGTTCTAGGTGGTTGCTATGGTGTTGCTAGGTGGTTGCTATGGAGTTATAGCCGGTTGCTAGGGTGTTGCTAGGCATTTGTTATGGTGTTCCAGGTGGTTGCTATGGAATTCTAGATGGTTGCTAGGGTTTTCTAGCTGGTTGTTATGGTGTTGCTAGGTCGTTGCTATGGAGTTAGAGCCGGTTGCTAGGATGTTGCTAGGGGGTTGCTATGGAGTTCCAGGCGGTTGCTAGGTCTTTACTGAGTCCAATGACGCGACCCATAGTTCTCTATGACAAACGGTTCAAAAGTTATGAAATATCAAACATCGGCCAATCAGGAAGGGGGGTGTGGCTGATCTCCACCAATGGACAAAGGACTCTCTACCATGTCCAATGAGGCATTGCACAATTTGTGGGCAATTTTTCCCCATAGAGATGAATGGCCGAATGTTCAAATCTAGAGAGAGACCAGAGTACTGCTGCCAGAACACAGGGCATTGTGACATCACAAGGGTGAGAAGACAGAGCATTGTGACATCACAAAGGTGAACATTCCGCCATTCATTCTCTATGGGAAAAATTGCCCACAAAAATTCAAATTTATCAAAAACCGTGCAACCAATCTTTCCACAAAGTAATAGCACACCATTCCCGATCAAGCCGCTCGATTTGACATATTGCATGTGTATGTGGTGCGAAAACTCTGGGAGGAGTAGCGGTCCAAAAAATGGGTGGAAAGAAATAATAATAATAACTAGACAATTCCTGCAGAAATTGTGAAGTGTGGTTGCCGCCAACGCAAAGTCGACTTTGTGCTCAACGGAGCGAACAGTTTCTGTAGTATAAGCAGAGACAGAGTATGCTATACATGCTGTAACATCACGGCAACCAGTTTATTTGCAACACACATATTCAGAGCTAAATTAACCCTTCATCAATACTTGAGATCAGCGATTTACTCACGGTATGCTGACGAGTGACGGCGAATCATAAAGCTAGCTGGCCACTTCAGAGGGTCTTGGAAAAACGTTATATCTGCACTGCACAACCGCTCCATTTTAAAAAGCAAGTCAGGTCTAGGGAGATTAATTTGATTGATTGATGGTTTTACATTAAGTTCAGCTCATTTTTACCATTCAACTAAAAACATTTAACTGGGCTGCAATTCAGAGTTTAATCTGTTACCTTAGATACCAACTCATAGACAGAGGATAGTCTATTACCTGTTAGCCTCAATGCAGTTATAAAGAGACCAAAGTTTCCAACTCGCTGGAATATAAAACGGTACTACAAAAGTAAAATGTGACATATTATACATAGTTAGAAAGCTTATTCTATCACCTGTTGGATCGATGAAGTGTAGATAAAGGCAGTTTGTACTACAAAGTTACAGAACACTCAATGCAGTATGTGTGGTATTACAAGCTGACGTCTTTTTCTGGAGTAAGACCGGACCTGAAGCTGCTGCACACGTTTTGTTGACGGCGTTGTTGCACTTTTTAGTGAAGTCGGGCTTGTTTGAAAATTCGTTTATTCAGTAGCTGAGAGCATAAGCTTTCTAACCAGGTATAACAGCACGTCTATTTTGTTTTTTAATATCGTTTTTTAGGTCAACCGAAAGCTATGTCATCATGTCATAGAACGTATTCGCTCTTTGTTAGCACTAGCATGCAAATACGCAAAGTCTGGCTTGTTTGAAAATTCGTTTATTCAGTAGCTGAGAGCATAAGCCTTCTAACCAGGTATAACAGCACGTCTATTTTTGTTTTTTAATATCGTTTTTTTAGGTCAACCGAAAGCTATGTCATCATGTCATAGAACGTATTCGCTCTTTGTTAGCACTAGCATGCAAATACGCAAAGTCTGGCTTGTTTGAAAATTCGTTTAATCAGTAGCTGAGAGCATAAGCCTTCTAACCAGGTATAACAGCACGTCTATTTTTGTTTTTTTAATATCGTTTTTAGGTCAACGAAAGCTATGTCATCATGTCATAGAACGTATTCGCTCTTTGTTAGCACTAGCATGCAAATACGCAAAGTCTGGCTTGTTTGAAAATTCGTTTATTCAGTAGCTGAGAGCATAAGCTTTCTAACCAGGTATAACAGCACGTATATTGTTGGTTTTTTAATATCGTTTTTTTAGGTCAACCGAAAGTGCTCTCATTATCGCATGAAAGCCATTCACTGTTTGTTAGCACTAGCATTCTAAGACGCTGCATGTGACGAAACGTCGTCAACGAATTAGCGTAATGTCTCGTGAAATACTATTATTATTGAGGACTTCTGGTTATGCCTAAGCCATATGTTTGTTGATATACCTAGCTGACAGCGTTTTCATTTGTAATTTTCATTTGAATATCGTTCTTTCACTTCCGCAATCAGCTATTTCCTATCCTGCCTGCTGAGACGTAGAGCTGACCGCATCACGTGTGCAAAGCCGACCAATGCTGTAACTTCACCGTTCGCATATGAATGACGTCACCTTCTCCATTCATCTTATGGGGAAAAATTGGGCATAAAAATTAATATTTCTCAAAAACCGTACAGCGAAACTTTCCACAAAGTAATAGCACACGATTCCCAAAGAAGCCGGTCATTTTGACATATGGCACGTGTATGTGGTGTGAAAACTCTGGGAGGAGTAGCGGTCCAAAAAATGGGTGGAAAGATAGAATAATAAAAAGAATAATAATATGTGCAATAATAATAGTGTAGTTGCCCTAAGGCAACCACACTAATAATAATAATATGTGCGATAATAATAGTGTAGTTGCCCTAAGGCAACCACACTAATAATAATAGTGTAGTTGCCCTAAGGCAACCACACTAATAAATAATATGTGCAATAATAATAGTGTGCTTGCCTAAGGCAACCACACTAATAATAATAGTGTGCTTGCCTAAGGCAACCACACTAATAATATGTGCAATAATAATAGTGTAGTTGCCTGAGGCAACCACACTAATAATAATAGTGTAGTTGCCCTAAGGCAACCACACTAATAGTTGCCCTAAGGCAACCACACTAATAATAATATGTGCAATAATAATAGTGTAGTTGCCCTAAGGCAACCACACTAACTAGACAATTCCTGCAGAAATTGTGAAGTGTGGTTGCCGCCAACGCAAAGTCGACTTTTTGCTCAACGGAGCGAACAGTTTCTGTAGCATGAGCAGAGACATAGTATGGTATACATGATATAACATCACGGCAACGAGTTCATTTCCAACACATGTATTCAGAGGTAAATTAACCCTTCATCAATACTTGAGATCAGTGTTTCACTCACGGTATGCTGTGACGAGTGACGACGAATCACAAAGCTAGCTGGCCAGTTCAGAGGGTCTTGGAAAAACCCTATATCTACACTGCGCGACGCACCATTTTAAAAAGCAAGACAGGTCTAGGGAGATTAATTTGATTGATGTATGGTTTTACGTTAAGTTCAGCTCATTTTTACCATTCAACTAAAAACATTTAACTGGGCTGCAATTCAGAGTTTAATCTGTTACCTTAGATACCAACTCATAGACAGAGGATAGTCTATTACCTGTTAGCCTCAATGCAGTTATAAAGAGACCAAAGTTTCCAACTCGCTGGAATATAAAACGGTACTACAAAAGTAAAATGTGACATATTATACATAGTTAGAAAGCTTATTCTATCACCTGTTGGATTGATGAAGTGTAGATAAAGCCAGTTGGTACTACACAGTTACAGAACACTCAATGCAGTATGTGTGGTATTACAAGCTGACGTCTTTTTCTGGAGTAAGACCGGACCTGAAGCTGCTGCACACGTTTTGTTGACGGCGTTGTTGCACTTTTTAGTAAAGTCTGGCTTGTTTGAAAATTCGTTTATTCAGTAGCTGAGAGCATAAGCTTTCTAACCAGGTATAACAGCACGTCTATTTTTTTTTTTAATATCGTTTTTAGGTCAACCGAAAGCTATGTCATCATGTCATAGAACGTATTCGCTCTTTGTTAGCACTAGCATGCAAATACGCAAAAGTCTGGCTTGTTTGAAAATTCGTTTATTCAGTAGCTGAGAGCATAAGCTTTCTAACCAGGTATAACAGCACGTCTATTTTTGGTTTTTAATATCGTTTTTTAGGTCAACCGAAAGTGCTCTCATTATGGCATTAAAGCCATTCACTGTTTGTTAGCACTAGCATTCTAAGACGCTGCATGTGAGAAAGTCGTCAACGAATTTGCGTAATATCTCGTGAAATACTATTATTATTGAGGACTTCTGGGTATGCCTAAGCCATATGTTCGTTGATATACCTAGCGACAGCGTTTTCATTTGTAATTTTTCAGTTGGAATACCGTTTTACCCTTCACTTCCGCATTCAGCTATTCCTATCCTGGCAGCTGAGACCGTAGAGCTGACCGCAACACGTGTGCAAAGCCGACCAATGCTGTAACTTCACCGTTCGCATATGAACGACGTCACCTTCTCCATTCATCTCTATGGGGAAAAATTGGGCATAAAAATTAATATTTCTCAAAAACCGTGCAGCGAAACTTTCCACAAAGTAATAGCACATGATTCCCAAAGAAGCCGGTCATTTTGACATATGGCACGTGTATGTGGTGTGAAAACTCTGGAAGGAGTAGCGGTCCAAAAAATGGGTGGAATAATAATAATAATAACTAGACAATTCCTGCAGAAATTGTGAAGTGTGGTTGCCGCCAATGCAAAGTCGACTTTCTGCTGAACAGAGTGAACAGTGGTAGGTAGTTGCTATGATGATTGAGGCAGTTGCTAGGGTGTTGCCAGATGGTTCTATGGAGTTCTAGGTGGTTTCATGGAATTCTAGGTGGTTGCTAGGGTGGTGCTAGGTGGTTGCTATGGTGATTCAGGTGGTTGCTATGGAGCTCAGGCGGTTGCTATGGTGTTGCTAGGTGGTTGCTATGGAGTTCTAGGCGTTGCTAGGGTGTTGCTAGGTGGTTGCTATGGAGTTCTAGGTGGTTGCTAGGGTGTTGCTAGGTGGTTGCTATGGAGTTCTAGGTGGTTGCTAGGGTGTTGCTATGGTGTTCCAAGTGGTTGCTAGGGTGTTGCTAGGCAGTCGTTATGGTGTTCCAAGTGGTTGCTAGGGTGTTGCTAGGTGGTTGCTATGGTGTTCCAGGTGGGTTGCTAGGGTGTTGCTAGGTGGTTGCTATGGAGTTATAGGTGGTTGCTATGGTGTTGCTAGGTGGTTGCTAGGGTGTTGCTAGGTGGTTGTTATGGAGTTCTAGGCGGTTGCTATGGTGTTGCTAGGTGGTTGCTATGGAGTTCTAGGCCGTCGCTAAGGTGTTGCTAGGTGGTTGCTATGGAGTTCTAGGTGGTTGCTATGGTGTTGCTAGGTCGTTGCTATGGTGTTCCATGTGGTTGCTAGGGTGTTGCTAGGCAGTTGTTATGGTGTTCCAGATTGTTGCTAGGATGTTGCTAGGTGGTTGCTATGGTGTTCCAGGTGGTTGCTAGGGTGTTGCTAAGTGGTTGCTATGGTGTTCTAGGTGGTTGCTAGGGTGTTGCTAGGGGTTGCTAGGGTATTCGAGTGGTTGCTGGATGTTGCTATGGTTGCTATGGAGTTCTAGGTGTTGCCTGGTGTTGCTAGGTGGTTGCTATGGGTTCTAGGCGTTGCTAGGTGTGAAGGTGGTTGCTATGGATTCTAGTGGTTGCTAGGGTGTTGCTAGGTGGTTGCTATGGAGTTCTAGGCTGTTGCTAGGGTGTTGCAGGTGGTTGCTATGGAGTTCTAGGCGGTTGCTATGGTGTTGCTAGGTGGTTGCTATGGAGTTCTAGGCGGTTGCTAGGTGTTGCTAGGTGGTTGCTATGGAGTTCTAGTGGTTGCTAGGTGTTGCTAGGGTGTTGCTAGGTGGTGGCTATGGAGTTCTAGGCGGTTGCTAGGGTGTTGCTAGGTGGTTGCTATGGAGTCTAGGTGGTTGCTAGGGTGTTGCTAGGTGGTTGCTATGAGTTATAGGCGGTTGCTAGGGTGTTGCTAGGGTATCTAGGTGGTTGCTAGGATGTTGCTGGTGGTGCTATGAGTTATAGGTGGTTGCTAGGGTGTTTCTAGGGGGTTTAGGGTATTCTAAGTGGTGCTATGGTGTTGCTAGGTGGTTGCTATGGAGTTCTAGGTGGTTGCTAGGTGTGCTAGTGGTTGCTATGGAGTTCAGGCCGTGCTAGGGTGTTGCTAGGTGGTTGCTTGGAGTTCTAGGTGGTGCTAGGGTGTTGCTAGGGTGTTGCTAGGTGGTTGCTATGGAGTTCTAGGCGGTTGCTAAGGTGTTGCTAGGTGGTTGCTATAGAGTTATAGGCGGTTGCTAGGGTGTTGCTAGGGTATTCTAGGTGGTTGCTAGGATGTTGCTAGGTGGTTGCTATGGAGTTATAGATGGTTGCTAGGGTGTTTCTAGGGGGTTGTTAGGGTATTCTAAGTGGTTGCTATGGTGTTGCTAGGTGGTTGCTATGGAGTTCTAGGTGGTTGCTAGGGTGTTGCTAGGTGGTTGCTATGGAGTTCTAGGCCGTTGCTAGGGTGTTGCTAGGTGGTTGCTATGGTGTTCTAGGCGGTTGCTAGGGTGTTGCTAGGTGGTTGCTATGGAGTTCTCGGTGGTTGCTAGGATGTTGCTAGGTGGTTGCTATGGAGTTATAGGTGGTTGCTAGGGTGTTTCTAGGTGGTTGCTATGGTGTTCCAGGTGGTTGCTAGGGTGTTGCTAGGTGGTTGCTAGGGTATTCTAAATGGTTGCTAGGATGTTGCTAGGTGGTTGCTATGGAGTTATAGACGGTTGCTAGGGTGTTGCTAGGCATTTGCTATGGTGTTCCAGGTGGTTGCTATGGAATTCTAGATGGTTGCTAGGGTTTTCTAGCTGGTTGTTATGGGTTGCTAGGTTGTTGCTATGGAGTTAGAGCCTGTTGCTAGGGGGTTGCTATGGAGTTCTAGGCGGTTGCTAGGTCTTTACTGAGTCCAATGACGCGACCCATAGTTCTCTATGACAAACGGTTCAAAAGTTATGAAATATCAAACATCGGCCAATCAGGAAGGGGGGCAAGGCTGATCTACACCAATGGACAAAGGTCTCTCTACTATGTCCAATGAGGCATTGTACAATTTGTGGGCAATTTTTCCCCATAGAGATGAATGGCAGAATGTTCAAATCTAGAGAGAGACCAGAGTACTGCTGCTAGAAGGCAGGGCATTGTGATATCACAAGGGTGAGAAGACAGAGCATTGTGACATCACAAGGGTGAACATTCCGCCATTCATTCCCTATGGGGAAAAATTGCCTACAAAAATTCAAATTTTTCAAAAACCGTGCAACCAATCTTTCCACAAAGTATAGCACACCATTCCCGATCAAGCCGCTCGATTTGACATATTGCACGTGTATGTTGTGCGAAAACTCTGGGAGGAGTAGCGGTCCAAAAAACAGGCGGAAAGAATAATAATAATAACTAGACAATTCCTGCAGAAATTGTGAAGTGTGGTTGCCGCCAACGCAAAGTCGACTTTGTGCTGAACGGAGTGAACAGTGGTAGGTAGTTGTTATGATGTCTGAGGCAGTTGCTAGGGTGTTGCTAGGTGGTTCTATGGAGTTCTAAGTGGTTTCATGGAATTCTAGGCGGTCGCTAGGGTGGTGCTAGGTGGATGCTATGGAGTTTCAGGTGTTTGCTATTGAGCTCCAGGTGGTTGCTAGGGCATTGCTAGGTGGTTGCTAGGGTATGCTAAGTGGTTGGTAGGTGGTTGCTATGGAGTTCTAGGCGGTTGCTAGGGTGTTGCTAGGCAGTTGTTATGGTGTTCCAGGTGGTTGCTAGGGTGTTGCTACGTGGTTGCTAGGGTATTCTAGGTGGCTGCTAGGATGTTGCTAGGTGGTTGCTATGGAGTTATAGGCGGTTGCTAGGGTGTTGCTAGGTGGTTACTAGCATGTTGCTATAGTGTTGCTAGGAGGTTGTTATGGTGTTACAGGTGGTTGCTAGGGTTTTGCTAGGTGGTTGCTATTTAGTTTCAGGTGGTTGCTATTGAGCTCCAGGTGGTTGCTAGGTGGTTGCTAGGGTATGCTAAGTGGTCGGTAGGTGGTTGCTATGGAGTTCTAGGCGGTTGCTAGGGTGTTGCTAGGCAGTTGTTATGGTGTTCCAGGTGGTTGCTAGGGTGTTGCTAGGTGGTTGCTATGGAGTTATAGCCGGTTGCTAGGGTGTTGCTAGGCATTTGCTATGGAGTTAAAGTCAGTTGCTAGGGTGTTGCTAGGGTATTCTAGGTGGCTGCTAAGATGTTGCTAGGTGGTTGCTATGGAGTTATAGGCAGTTGCAGGGTGTTGCTAGGGTGTTGCTAGGTGGTTGCTAGCATGTTGCTAGGTTGTTTCAATAGTGTTGCTAGGCAGTTGTTACCGTGTTACAGGTGGTTGCTAGGGTGATGCTAGGTGGTTGCTATGGTGTTACAGGTGGTTGCTAGGGTGTTGTAAGGTGGTTGCTATGGAGTTCTAGGCCGTTGCTAGGGCGTTGCTAGGTGGTTGCTATGGAGTTCTAGGCGGTTGCTAGGGTGTTGCTAGGTGGTTGCTATGGAGTTCTAGGTGGTTGATAGAGTGTTGCTAGGTGGTTGCTCTGGAGTTCTAGATGGTTGCTAGGGTGTTGCTAGGCGGTTGCTATGGAGTTATAAGCGGATGCTAGGGTGTTGCTAGGTGGTTGCTATGGAGTTCTAGGCGGTTGCTAGGGTGTTGCTAGGTGGTTGCTATGGAGTTCTAGGTGGTTGCTATGGTGTTGCAATGTGGTTCCTATGGAGTTCTAGGCGGTTGCTAGGGTGTTGCTAGGTGGTTGCTATGGAGTTCTAGGCGGTTGCTAGGGTGTTGCTAGGCAGTTGTTATGGTGTTCCAGGTTTTTGCTAGGGTGTTTCTAGGTGGTTGCTATGGTGTTCCAGGTGGTTTCTAGGGTGTTGCTAGGTGGTTGCTTTTGAGTTCTAGGCAGTTGCTATGGTGTTGCTAGGTGTTTGCTATGGTGTTGTTAGGTGGTTGCTATGGAGTTCTAGGCCATTGCTAGGGGGTTGCTAGGTGGTTGCTATGGAGTTCTAGGTGGTTGCTAGGGTGTTGCTAGGTGGTTGCTATGGAGTTCTAGGTGGTTGCTAAGGTGTTGCTAGGCAGTTGTTATGGTGTTACAGGTGGTTGCTAGGGTGTTGCTAGATGGTTGCTATGGTGTTCCTGGTGTTTGCTAGGGTGTTGCTAGGTGGTTGCTATGGAGTTCTAGGCGGTTGCTATGGTGTTGCTCGGCATTTGCTATGGTGTTCAAGGTGGTTGCTAGTGTGTTCTTAGGTGGTTGCTATGGAGTTCCAGGTGGTTGCTAGGGGGTTGCTAGGGTATTCTAAGTGGTTGCTAGGATGTTGCTAGGTGGTTGCTATGGAGTTCTAGGCGGTTGCTAGGGTGTTGCTAGGTGGTTGCTCTGGAGTTCTAGATGGTTGCTAGGGTGTTGCTAGGCGGTTGCATTGGAGTTATAGGCGGAAGCTAGGGTGTTGCTAGGGGATTCTAGGTGGTTGCTATGGAGTTATAGGTGGTTGCTAGGGTGTTGCTAGGGGGTTGCTAGGGTATTCTGAGTGGTTGCTATGGTGTTGCTAGTTGGTTGCTATGGAGTTATAGCCGGTTGCTAGGGTGTTGCTAGGCATTTGCTATGGTGTTCCAGGTGGTTGCTATGGAATTCTAGGCGGTTGCTAGGCTGTTGCTAGGCAGTTGTTATGGTGTTCCAGGTTTTTGCTAGGGTGTTTCTAGGTGGTTGCTATGGTGTTCCAGGTGGTTGCTAGGGTGTTGCTAGGTGGTTGCTATTGAGTTCTAGGCGGTTGCAATGGTGTTGCTAGGTGTTTGCTATGGTGTTGTTAGGTGGTTGCTATGGAGTTCTAGGCCATTGCTAGGGGGTTGCTAGGTGGTTGCTATGGAGTTCTAGGTGGTTGCTAGGGTGTTACTAGG
>NC_057939.1:29910201-29959460 GCF_018555375.3 Anguilla rostrata | reverse complement strand
TTATGGTTCTAGGTGTTGATAGGTGTGTTGCTAGGTGGTGTAGGGGTTCTAGGCATTTGCTATGGGTTTAAGGTGGGTTGCTAGGGTGTTAGGTATTCTAGGTGTTGCTAGGAGTGCTAGGTGTTGCTATGGATTATGGTGTTGCTAGGTGTTGCTAGGGTTGTTATGGATTCAGGTGTTGCTAGTGGTGTTGCTAGGTGGTTGCTATGGTGTTCTAGGTGGTTGCTAGGGTGTTGCTAGGTGGTTGCTATGGTGTTCTAGGTGGTTGTGCAAGGTGTTGCTAGGTGTTGCTATGGAGTTATAGGTGGTTGCTAGGGTGTTGCTAGGCAGTGTGTCTATGGTTTCCAGGTGGTTGCTAGGGTGTTGCTAGGTGGTTGCTATGGAGTTCAGGGGTTGCTAGGGTGTTGCTAGGGGTTGCTATGGAGTTCTAGGGTTGCTAGGTGTTGCTAGGTGTTGCTATGGAGTTAGAGTGTAGTTGCTAGGTTGCTAGGAGTTCTAGGTGGTTGCTAGGGTTTAGGTGGTTGCTATGGTGTTCAGGTGTTGCTAGGGTTTGCTAGTGGTTGCTATGGGTTCAGGTGGTTGCTAGGGTGTTGCTATGGTTGCTATGTGTTCAGGTGGTTGCTAGGTGTTGCTAGGGTTGCTAGGTTTCTAGTGGTTGCTAGGATGTTGCTAGGTGGTGCTATGAGTTTAGTGTTGCTAGGGTGTTGCTAGGTATCTAGGTGTTGCTATGGAGTTATAGGTGGTTGCTAGGGTGTTGCTAGCTTTAGGGGTTCAGGTGTTGCTAGGGTGTTGCTAGGTGGTTGCTATGGGTTCAGGTGGTTGCTAGGTGTTGCTAGGTGGTTGCTATGGAGTTCTAGAGTTGCTAGGTGTTGCTAGGTGGTTGCTATGGAGTTCTAGGGCGTTGCTAGGGTGTTGCTAGGCGTTGCTATGGATGTTCCAGTGGTTCTAGGTGTTGCTAGGTGGTGCTATGAGTTCCAGGTGGTTGCTATGGTGTTGCTAGGTGGTTGCAATGGAGTTTATCCGTTGCTAGGTGTTGTAGGCTTTGCTATGGAGTTAGTGGTTGCTAGGGTGTTCTAGGGTTTCTAGTGGTGCTAGTGGTGCTAGTGGTTCTATGGAGTTTAGCAGTTGCGTGTTGCTTGGTTGCTATGAGTCTAGGTGGTTGCTAGGGTGTTGCTAGCGGTTGCTATGAGATAGGGTTGCTAGGGTGTTGCTAGGGTTTCTAGGTGGTTGCTAGGATGTTGCTAGTGGTTGCTATGGAGTTTAGGCGGTTGCTAGGGTGTTCTAGGGTTGCTAGGATTCTAGGGTTGCTATGGGTGTTGCTAGGTGGTTGCTATGGAGTTCTAGGGTTCAGGGTTGCTAGTGGTTGCTGATTCTAGGCGGTTGCTAGGGTGTTGCTAGGTGGTTGCTAGAGTCTAGGTTGCTAGGTGTTGCTAGGGTTGCGTGGTATGAGATGTGGTTGCTATGTGTTGTGTAGGTGCTATGGTTCTAGGCGTTGCTAGGTGTTTAGGGGTTGCTAGGGTTTGCTAGGGTTGCTATGGGTTCTAGGTTGCTAGGTGTAGTGTTGCTATGGAGTTCAGGTGGTTCTAGTTGCTAGGGGTTGCTAGTGTCTAGGTTCTAGGGTTGCAGTTCATGTTGCTAGGTTCAGGTTGCTAAGGGTTGTAGGTGTGCATGGGTTACCGCTAGGTGTAGATTCTAGGATTAGTGTTGCTAGGTGTTTCAAGGGATTCTAGGTGTTGCTACATGGCAGTGTATGCTATGAGTTAGGCGTGCTAGGTGGTTGCAATGGTTGCTATGGATTCTACGTGGTTCAAGGTGTTGCATGTGGTGCATATTCATAGGTGGTTGCTAGGTTCTAGGGTATCATATGGTTGCTAGGATGTGTGCTAGGGTTGCTAGGAGTTATAGGGTGCAGGTGTTTCTAGGTTTCTATGGGATAATTGTCCAATATGGTGTTGCAGTGCCATGGTCCAGTGTTGCAGGTTGCATAGGTGTTGCCATGCCAGTTCTAGGCCTGCTTGTGTTGCTAGTGGTTGCTAATGGATTCTGGTGAGGTGTTGCTAGGGTGCAAGGTGGTTGCAATGGATTATATGTTGCTAGGTGTTGTAGTGTTGCTATGGAGTTCTAGGCCGTTGCAAGGGTGTTTAGGTGGTTGCTAGGGTGCTAGGTGTTTGCTATGGATGTCTGGCCTTGCTAGTGTGCTGCTAGTGTTGCTATGAGTCTAGGTGGTTGCTAGGTGTTGCTATGGGTTGCTAGGTGGTTGCTAGGAGTTCTAGGCGTTGCTAGGTGTTGCTAGGTGGTTGCTATGGAGTTCTAGGGTTGCTAGGTGTGCTAGTGGTTGCTAGGATTGCGTTAGGTTAGGTTGCTATGGGTCAGGTTCAGGGTGGCTAGGTGGTTGCTATGGAGTTCGTATACGTGTTCTAGGTGGTTGCTATGGTTCTAGGTGGTGCTAGGTGTTGCTAGGGGTTGCTAGGTTTCAGTGGTTGCTAGGATGTTGTTGTGGTTGCTATGGAGTTCTAGGCCGTTGCTAGTGTTTTAGGGGGTTGCTAGGGTGTTGCTAGGGGTTGCTATGAGTTCTAGGCGTTCTAGTCTTTACTGAGTCCAATGCGCGCCCATAGTCTCTATGACAAACGATTCAAAAGTTATGAAATATCAAACATCAGCCAATCAGGAAGGGGGGCGAGGCTGATCTCCACCAATGGACAATGGACTCTCTACCATGTCCAATGAGGCATTGCACAATTTGTGGGCAATTTTTCCCCATAGAGATTAATGGCCGAATGTTCAAATCTAGAGAGAGACCAGAGTACTGCTGCCAGAAGACAGGGCATTGTGACATCACAAGGGTGAGAAGACAGAGCATTGTGACATCACAAAGGTGAACATTCCGCCATTCATTCTCTATGGGAAAAATTGCCCACAAAAATTCAAATTTTTCAAAAACCGTGCAACCAATCTTTCCACAAAGTAATAGCACACCATTCCCGATCAAGCCGCTCGATTTGACATATTGCACGTGTATGTGTGCGAAAACTCTGGGAGGAGTAGCGGTCCAAAAATGGGGGAAAGATAGAATAATAAAAGTACTAGACAAATTCCTGCAGAAATTGTGAAGTGTGGTTGCCGCTAACGCAAAATCTACTTTTTGCTGAACGGAGTGAACAGTGGTAGGTAGTTTCTATGATGTCTGAGGCAGTTGCTAGGGTGTTGCTAGGTGGTTCAATGGAGTTCTAAGTGGTTTCAAGGAATTCTAGGCGGTCGCTAGGGTGGTGCTAGGTGGTTGCTATGGAGTTTCAGGTGGTTGCTATTGAGCTCCAGGTGGTTGCTAGGGCATTGCTAGGTGGTTGCTAGGGTATGCTAAGTGGTTGGTAGGTGGTTGCTATGGAGTTCTAGGTGGTTGCTAGGGTGTTGCTAGGCAGTTGTTATGGGTTCCAGGTGGTTGCTAGGTGTTGCTAGGTGGTTGATATGGAGTTATAGCGGTTGCTAGGGTGTTGCTAGGCATTAGCTATGAGTTATAGCAGTTGCTAGGTGTTGCTAGGGTATTCTAGGTGGCTGCTAGGATGTTGCTAGGGTTGCTATGGAGTTTTTAGGCGGTTGCTAGGGTGTTGCTAGGTGGTTGCTAGCCTGTTGCTAGGTTGTTGCTATAGTGTTGCTAAGCAGTTGTTATGGTGTTACAGGTGGTTGCTAGGGTGTTGCTAGATGGTTGCTATGGTGTTCCAGGTGGTTCCTAAGGTGTTGCTAGGTGGTTGCTATGGAGTTCTAGGTGGATGCTATAATGTTGCTAGATGGTTGCTATGGAGTTCTAGGTGGTTGCTTGGGGGTTGCTAGGGTATTCTAGGTGGTTGCTATGAAGTTATAGGCGGTTGCTAGGGTGTTGCTAGGCAGTTGTTAAGGTGTTACAAGTCGTTGCTAGGGTGTTGCTAGGCAGTTGTTATGGTGTTCCAAGTGGTTGCTAGGGTGTTGCTAGGTGGGTGCTATGGAGTTCTAGGCAGTTGCTATGGTGTTGCTAGGTGGTTGCTATGGAGTTCTAGGTGGTTGCTAGGGTGTTGCTAGGTGGTTGCCATGGTGTTCCATGTGGTTGCTAGGGTGTTGCTAGGCAGTTGTTATGGTGTTCCAGATTGTTGCTAGGGTGTTGCTAGGTGGTTGCTATGGTGTTCCAGGTGGTTGCTAGGGTGTTGCTAGGTGGTTGCTATGGAGTTCTAGGCGGTTGCTATGGTGTTGCTAGGTGGTTGCAGGGCTGTTGCTAGGTGGTTGCTATGGAGTTCTAGGCCGTTGTTATGGTGTTGCTAGGTGGTTGCTATGGAGTTCTAGGTGGTTGCTAGGGTGTTGCTAGGTGGTTGCCATGGAGTTCTAGGCCGTTGCTATGGTGTTGCTAGGTGGTTGCTATGGAGTTCTAGGTGGTTGCTATGGAGTTCTAGGCAGTTGCTATGGTGTTGCTAGGTGGTTGCTATGGAGTTCTAGGCCGTTGCTAGGGTGTTGCTAGGTGGTTGCTATGGAGTTCTAGGTGGTTGCTAGGGTGTTGCTAGGTGGTTGCTTTGGAGTTCTAGGCGGTTGCTATGGTGTTGCTAGGTGGTTGCTATGGAGTTCTAGGTGGTTGCTAGGGTGTTGCTAGGTCGTTGCTATGGTATTCCATGTGGTTGCTAGGCAGTTGTTATGGTGTTCCAGATTGTTGCTAGGGTGTTGCTAGGTGGTTGCTATGGTGTTCCAGGTGGTTGCTAGGGTGTTGCTAGGTGGTTGCTAGGTTATTCTAAGTGGTTGCTAGGATGTTGCTAGGTGGTTGCTATGGAGTTATAGGCGGTTGCTAGGGTGTTGCTAGGCATTTGCTATGGTGTTCCAGGTGGTTGCTATGGAATTCTAGATGGTTGCTAGGGTTTTCTAGCTGGTTGTTATGGGTTGCTAGGTCGTTGCTATGGAGTTAAAGCCGGTTGCTAGGATGTTGCTAGGGTGTTGCTATGGAGTTCTAGGCGGTTGCTAGGTCTTTACTGAGTCCAATGACGCGACCCATAGTTCTCTATGACAAATGGTTCAAAAGTTATGAAATATCAAACATCGGCCAATCAGGAAGGGGGCGAGGCTGATCTCCACCAATGGACAAAGGACTCTCTACCATGTCCAATGAGGCATTGCACAATTTGTGGGCAATTTTTCCCCATAGAGATGAATGGCAGAATGTTCAAATCTAGAGAGAGACCAGAGTACTGCTGCTAGAAGACAGACCATTGTGACATCACAAGGGTGAGAAGACAGAGCATTGTGACATCATCAAAGGTGAACATTCCGCCATTCATTCTCTATGGGAAAAATTGCCCACAAAATTCAAATATTTCAAAAACCGTCCACCCAAACTTTCCAAAAAGTAATAGCACACCATTCCCGATCAAGCCGCTCGATTTGACATATTGCACGCGTAGTGGTGTGAAAACTCTGGGAGGAGTAGCGGTCCAAAAAATGGGTGGATAAATAATAATAATAATAATAACTAGGACAATTCCTGCAGAAATTGTGAAGTGTGGTTGCCGCCAACGCAAAGTCGACTTTGTGCTGAACGGAGTGAACAGTGGTAGGTAGTTGCTATGATGTCTGAGGCAGTTGCTAGGGTGTTGCTAGTTTGGGTTCTATGGAGTTCTAAGTGGTTCATGGAATTCTAGGCGGTCGCTAGGGTGGTGCTAGGTGGTTGCTATGGAGTTTCAGGTGGTTGCTATTGAGCTCCAGGTGGTTGCTAGGGCATTGCTAGGTGTTGCTAGGTGCTAAGTGCTAGGTGGTAGGTGGTTGCTATGGAGTTCTAGGCGGTTGCTAGGGTGTAGCTAGGCAGTTGTTATGGTGTTCCAGGTGGTTGCTAGGGTGTTGCTAGGTGGTTGCTATGGTTATAGCGGTTGCTAGGGTGTTGCTAGGCATTTGCTATGGATTAAGGCAGTTGCTAGGTGTTGCATAGGGTATTCTAGGTGGCTGCTAGATGTTGCTAGGTGGTTGCTATGGAGTTAGGCGTTGCTAGGGTGTTGCTAGGAAGTGGTTGCTAGGATGTTGCTAGGTGGTTGCTATGGGTTGTTGCTAGGGTGTTGCTAGGAGTTTTAGGTGATTGCTAGGGTGTGCTAGGTGGTTGCTATGGTGTTCAGTGGTTGCTAGGTGTTGCTAGGTGGTTGCTATGGAGTTCTAGGCGTTGCTAGTGTGTTGCTAGGGGTTGCTAGGGATTCTAGCAG
Source organism: Anguilla rostrata (assembly GCF_018555375.3). Classification (NCBI taxonomy): domain Eukaryota; kingdom Metazoa; phylum Chordata; class Actinopteri; order Anguilliformes; family Anguillidae; genus Anguilla; species Anguilla rostrata. The sequence continues at coordinate 29,953,266 of NC_057939.1, read as the reverse complement.
GTTGCTAGGATGTTGCTAGGTGGTTGCTATGGAGTTCTAGGGGTTGCTAGGTGTTGCTAGGTGGTTGCTATGGAGTTCTAGGGTTGCTAGGGTGTTGCTAGGTGGTTGCTATGGAGTTCTAGGTGGTTCTAGGGTTTGCTAGGTTGCTATGGGTTTAGGGTTGCTATGGGTGCTAGGTGTTGCTATGGAGTTCTAGGCGGTTGCTAGGGTGTTGCTAGGTGGTTGCTAGTGGAGTTCTAGGTGGTTGCTAGGGTGTTGCTAGGGCTGTTGCTATGGTTTTTCCAGGTGTTGCTAGGTGTTGCTAGGTGGTTGTATGGAGTTCTAGCTTGTTGCTAGGGTGTTGCTAGGTGGTTGCTATGGGTTAGGTGGTTGCTAGGGTGTTGCTAGGTGGTTGCTAGTGGTATTCTATTATGGTTTCTAGGGTGTTGCTAGGTGGTTGCTATGGTATTCTAGGTGGTTGCTAGGTGTTGCTAGGTGGTTGCTATGGAGTTATAGGCGGTTGCTTTGGTGTTGTAGGTTTGCTATGGTCAGGTGGTTGCTATGGTGTGTGCTAGTGGTGTTGCTAGGTGTTCTCAGTGGTTGCTATGGTGTTCTAGGTGGTTGCTAGGTGTTGCTAGGTGGTTGCTATGGAGTTCTAGGCCGTTGCTAGGTGTTGCTAGTGGTTGCTATGGAGTTCTAGGTGGTTGCTAGGGTTGCTAGGTTTCTAGGTGTTCTATGGAGTTCTAGGCGTTGCTAGGGTGTGCTAGGGTTGCTATGGATTCTAGGTGTTGCTAGTGGTGTGCTACGTTGCTAGGAGTTTGGCTTGGTTCGGTATTCAGGTGTTCTAGGTTGCTAGGTGGTGCTATATTTGGGGTCATTTTCCCCATAGAGATGAATGGCAGAATGTTCAAATTCTAGGAGTCAGCCAGAGTATGCTAGCTAGAAGACAGCCATTGTGACATCAGGGTGAGAAGTCAGGCATTGTGACATCATCAAAGGTTACATTCCGCCATTCATTCTCTAGTGGGAAAAATGTGCCCTACAAAAATTCAAATATTTCAAAACCGTTGCTAGAATCTTGTCCAAAAGTAATAGCACACCATTCCCGATTCAGAGCCGCTCGATTTGCTATTTATGCGTTGTATGTGTGTGAAAATCTGGAGGAGTAGTCGGTCCAGAAATGGTGTGAATATATAGATATATGCTAACGTAGGACAATTCCTGCAGAAATTGTGAAGTGTGGTTTGCCGCCACGCAAAGTCGACTTTGTGCTGACGGAGTGTGGAACAGTGGTAGGTGTTGCTATGTGTCTGAGGCAGTTGCTAGGGTGTTGCTAGGTGGTTCTATGGAGTTCTAAGTGGTTTCTATGGAATTCTAGGCGTCGCTAGGGTGGTGCTAGGTGGTTGCTATGGAGTTTCAGGTGGTTGCTAGGTGTTGCTAGGGTTGCTAAGGGTTGGTAGGTGTTGCTATGGAGTTCTAGGCGGTTGCTAGGTGTTGCTAGGAGGTTGCTATGGGTTCAGGTGGTTGCTAGGGTGTGCTAGGTCGTTGCTATGGAGTTAGAGCGGTTGCTAGGTGTTGCTAGGCGTTGCTATGGAGTTCTAGGCAGTTGCTAGGTTTCTGTCATGGCATTTCTGCTTGGTTTTAGTCTAAGGCATTCTGAGGTGGCTGCTAGAGCTGTTGCTAGTGGTGCTATGGAGTTCTAGCGCATGTTGCAATGGTGCTTGCTAGGGTTTTGCATAGAGTGTTATGCATGTTCAGAGATGTCTAGGTTTGCTAGGCATTGCTATGGGTACAGTGGTTGCTAGAGGCTGGCTAGGTGTTCATGGTGTCCAGTGTTGCTATGTGTTGCTATGGGAAGTTGCTAATAAATTCTAATTTCTAGGTGCATGTTGTCATAAGTAGTTCCTAGGAGTTCGCGGTTGGCTCGATGTTTGCCTAGTGGTGCTAGGAACTCTAGGTGGTCAAAAATGGTGTGCTAGGTGGTGCTAGGATATAATTAATTGGTTGCTAGGTTGTGAGTTGCTAGGCATCTATGGTGTTCAGTGGTTGCTAGATATAGGTGTTGCTAGGTGTTGCTATGGGTTCCATTGGTTGCTAGGGTGTTGCTAGGTGTGCTAGGACTGTCTAGGTTGCTAGTGTTGCTAGGTGGTTGCTAGGGTGTTCTATGCGGTTGCTAGGGTGTTGCTAGGTGGTTGCTATGGAGTTCTAGGTGGTTGCTAGTTGTTGTCTAGGTCGTTGCTATGGTGTTCCATGGGGTTGCTAAGTGTTGCTAGGCAGTTGTTATGGTGTTCCAGATTGTTGCTAGGGTGTTCTAGGTGGTTGCTATGGTGTTCCAGGTGGTTGCTAGGGTGTTGCTAGGTGGTTGCTAGGGTATGCTAATGGTTGCTAGGGTGTTGCTAGGTGGTTGCTAGGGTTTCTAAATGGTTCTAGGATGTTTGCTAGGTGGTTGCTATGGAGTTATAGGCGGTTTCTAGGGTGTTGCTAGGCATTTGCTATGGTGTTCCAGGTGGTTGCTATGGAATTCTAGATGGTTGCTAGGCTTTTCTAGCTGGTTGCTATGGTGTTGCTAGGTGGTTGCTAGGGTGTTGCTAGGTGGTTGCTATGGAGTTCAGGCCGTTGCTATGGTGTTGCTAGGTGGTTGCTATGGAGTTCTAGGTGGTTGCTAGGGTGTGCTAGGTGGTTGCTATGGAGTTCTAGGCGGTTGCTATGGTGTTGCTAGGTGGTTGCGATGGAGTTCTAGGTGGTTGCTATGGAGTCCTAGGCAGTTGCTATGGTGTTGCTAGGTGGTTGCTATGGAGTTCTAGGCCGTTCTAGTGTGTTTGCTAGGTGGTTGCGATGGAGTTCTAGGTGGTTGCTATGGAGTTCTAGGCTGTTGCTATGGTGTTGCTAGGTGGTAGCCATGGAGTTCTAGGCCGTTGCTAGGGTGTTGCTAGGTGGTTGCTATGGAGTTCTAGGCAGTTGCTATGGTGTGCTAGGTGGTGTAGGGTGTTGCTAGGTGGTTGCTATGGAGTTCTAGGCCGTTGCTATGGTGTTGCTAGGTGGTTGCTATGGAGTTCTAGTGTGGTTGCTAGGGTGTTTGCTAGGTGGTTGCTATGGAGTTCTAGGCCGTTGCTATGGTGTTGCTAGGTGGTTGCTATGGAGTTCTAGGTGGTTGCTATGGAGTTCTTGGCAGTTGCTAGGGTGTTTCTGGTGGTTGCTATGGAGTTAGGCCCTTGCTAGGGTGTTGCTAGTGTTGCTATGGAGTTCTAGGTGGTTGCTAGGGTGTTGCTAGGTGTTTGCTATGGAGTTCTAGGCGGTTGCTAGGGTGTTGCTAGGTGGTTGCTTGGAGTTCTAGGTGGTTGCTAGGGTGTTGCTAGGTCGTTGCTATGGTGTTCCATGTGGTTGCTAGGGTGTTGCTAGGCAGTTGTTATGGTGTTCCAGATTGTTGCTAGGGTGTTGCTAGGTGGTTGCTATGGTGTTCCAGGTGGTTGCTAGGGTGTTGCTAGGTGGTTGCTGGGGTATTCTAAGTGGTTGCTAGGATGTTGCTAGGTGGTTGCTATGGAGTTATAGGCGGTTGCTAGGGTGTTGCTAGGCATTTGCTATGGTGTTCCAGGTGGTTGCTATGGAATTCTAGATGGTTGCTAGGGTTTTCTAGCTGGATGTTATGGGTTGCTAGATCGTTGCTATGGAGTTAGAGCCGGTTGCTAGGATGTTGCTAGGGCGTTGCCATGGAGTTCTAGGCGGTTGCTAGGTCTTTACTGAGTCCAATGACGCGACCCATAGTTCTCTATGACAAACGGTTCAAAAGTTATGAAATATCAAACATCGGCCAATCAGAAAGGGGGGCGAGGCTGATCTCCACCAATGGACAAAGGACTCTCTACCATGTCCAATGAGGCATTGCACAATTTGTGGGCAATTTTTCCCCATAGAGATGAATGGCCGAATGTTCAAATCTAGAGAGAGACCAGAGTACTGCTGCCAGAAGACAGGGCATTGTGACATCACAAGGGTGAGAAGACAGAGCATTGTGACATCACAAAGGTGAACATTCCGCCATTCATTCTCTATGGGAAAAATTGCCCACAAAAATTCAAATTTTTCAAAAACCGTGCAACCAATCTTTCCACAAAGTAATAGCACACCATTCCCGATCAAGCCGCTCGATTTGACATATTGCACGTGTATGTGGTGCGAAAACTCTGGGAGGAGTAGCGGTCCAAAAAATGGGTGGAAAGATAGAATAATAAAAAAAAAAATAATAATATGTGCAATAATAATAGTGTAGTTGCCCTAAGGCAACCACACTAATAATAAAGAATATGTGCAATAATAATAGAGTAGTTGCCCTAAGGCAACCACACTAATAATAACTAGACAATTCCTGCAGAAATTGTGAAGTGTGGTTGCCGCCAACGCAGTCAACTTTGTGCTCAACGGAGTGAACAGTTTCTGTAGTATAAGCAGTGACAGAGTATGCTATACATGCTATAACATCACGGCAACGAGTTCATTTGCAACACACATATTCAGAGCTAAATTAACCCTTCATCAATACTTGAGATCAGCGATTTACTCACGGTATGCTGTGACGAGTGACAGCGAATCATAAAGCTAGCTGGCCACTTCAGAGGGTCTTGGAAAAACGTTATATCTGCACTGCACAACCGCTCCATTTTAAAAAGCAAGACAGGGCTAGGGAGATTAATGTGACTGATTTATGGTTTTACGTTAAGTTCAGCTCATTTTTACAATTCAAATAAAAACATTTAACTGTGCTGCAATTCAGAGTTTAATCTGTTACCTTAGATACGAACTCATAGACATAGGATAGCCTACTACGTGTTAGCCGACCCAAATTTCTGGAGCTGTTGACGGCGTTGTTCCAGTTTTCAGTACAGTCTGGCTTGTTCGAAAATTCGTTTATTCAGTAGCTGAGAGCATAAGCTTTCTAACCAGGTATAACAGCACGTCTATTTTTGTTTTTTTAATATCGTTTTTTTAGGTCAACCGAAAGCTATGTCATCATGTCATAGAACGTATTCGCTCTTTGTTAGCACTAGCATGCAAATACGCAAAGTCTGGCTTGTTTGAAAATTCGTTTATTCAGTAGCTGAGAGCATAAGCTTTCTAACCAGGTATAACAGCACGTCTATTTTTGTTTTTTAATATCGTTTTTTAGGTCAACCGAAAGCTATGTCATCATGTCATAGAACGTATTCGCTCTTTGTTAGCACTAGCATGCAAACACGCAAAGTCTGGCTTGTTTGAAAATTCGTTTATTCAGTAGCTGAGAGCATAAGCTTTCTAACCAGGTATAACAGCACGTCTATTTTTGTTTTTTTAATATCGTTTTTTTAGGTCAACCGAAAGCTATGTCATCATGTCATAGAACGTATTCGCTCTTTGTTAGCACTAGCATGCAAAGACGGAAAGTCTGGCTTGTTTGAAAATTCGTTTATTCAGTAGCTGAGAGCATAAGCTTTCTAACCAGGTATAACAGCGCGTCTATTTTTGTTTTTTTAATATCGTTTTTTTAGGTCAACCGAAAGCTATGTCATCATGTCATAGAACGTATTCGCTCTTTGTTAGCACTAGCATGCAAACACGCAAAGTCTGGCTTGTTTGAAAATTCGTTTATTCAGTAGCTGAGAGCATAAGCTTTCTAACCAGGTATAACAGCACATCTATTTTTGTTTTTTTAATATCGTTTTTTTTTAGGTCAACCGAAAGCTATGTCATCATGTCATAGAACGTATTCGCTCTTTGTTAGCACTAGCATGCAAAGACGGAAAGTCTGGCTTGTTTGAAAATTCGTTTATTCAGTAGCTGAGAGCATAAGCTTTCTAACCAGGTATAACAGCACGTCTATTTTTGTTTTTTTAATATCGTTTTTTTAGGTCAACCGAAAGCTATGTCATCATGTCATAGAACGTATTCGCTCTTTCTTAGCACTAGCATGCAAAGACGGAAAGTCTGGCTTGTTTGAAAATTCGTTCATTCAGTAGCTGAGAGCTTAAGCTTTCTAACCAGGTATAACAGCACGTATATTGTTGGTTTTTTAATATCGTTTCTTTAGGTCAACCGAAAGTGCTCTCATTATCGCATTAAAGCCACTCACTGTTTGTTAGCACTAGCATTCTAAGACGCTACATGTGACGAAACGTCGTCAACGAATTAGCGTAATGTCTCGTGAAATACTATTATTATTGAGGACTTCTGGTTATGCCTAAGCCATATGTTTGTGTATATACCTAGCTGACAGCGTTTTCATTTGTAATTTTTCATTTTGAATATCGTTCTTTCACTTCCACAATCAGCTATTTCCTATCCTGCCTGCTCCGTAGAGCTGACCGCATCACGTGTGCAAAGCCGACCAATGCTGTAACTTCACCGTTCGCATATGAATGACGTCACCTTCTCCATTCATCTCTATGGGGAAAAATTGGGCATAAAAATTAATATTTCTCAAAAACCGTGCAGCGAAACTTTCCACAAAGTAATAGCACACGATTCCCAATGAAGCCGGTCATTTTGACATATGGCACGTGTATGTGGTGTGAAAACTCTGGGAGGAGTAGCGGTCCAAAAAATGGGTGGAATAATAATAATAATAACTAGACAATTCCTGCAGAAATTGTGAAGTGTGGTTGCCGCCAACGCAAAGTCGACTTTGTGCTGAACGGAGTGAACAGTGGTAGGTAGTTGCTATGATGTCTGAGGCAGTTGCTAGGGTGTTGCTAGGTGGTTCTATGGAGTTCTAAGTGGTTTCATGGAATTCTAGGCGGTCGCTAGGGTGGTGCTAGGTGGTTGCTATGGAGTTTCAGGTGGTTGCTAGGGCATTGCTAGGTGGTTGCTAGGGTATGCTAAGTGGTTGGTAGGTGGTTGCTATGGAGTTCTAGGCGGTTGCTAGGGTGTTGCTAGGCAGTTGTTATGGTGTTCCAGGTGGTTGCTAGGGTGTTGCTACGTGGTTGCTATGGAGTTATAGCCGGTTGCTAGGGTGTTGCTAGGCATTTGCTATGGAGTTATAGGCAGTTGCTAGGGTGTTGCTAGGGTATTCTAGGTGGCTGCTAGGATGTTGCTAGGTGGTTGCTATGGAGTTATAGGCGGTTGCTAGGGTGTTGCTAGGTGGTTGCTAGCATGTTGCTATAGTTTTGCTAGGAGGTGGTTATGGTGTTACAGGTGGTTGCTATGGTGTTCCTTGGTGGTTGCTATGGTGTTCCAGGTGGTTGCTAGGGTGTTGCTAGGTGGTTGCTATGGAGTTCTAGGTGGTTGCTATGGTGTTGCTAGGTGGTTGCATTGGAGTTATAGCTGGTTGCTAGGGTGTTGCTAGGCATTTGCTATGGTGTTCCAGGTGGTTGCTAATGTGTTGTTGGGTGGTTGCTATGGAGTTCCAGGTGGTTGCTTGGGGGTTGCTAGGGTATTCTAGGTCATTGATATGAAGTTAAAGGCGGTTGCTAGGGTGTTGCTAGGCAGTTGTTATGGTGTTCCAAGTGGTTGCTAGGGTGTTGCTAGGTGGTTGCTATGGTGTTCCAGGTGGTTGCTAGGGTGTTGCTAGGCATTTGCTATGGTGTTCCAGGTGGTTTCTAGTGTGATGTTGGGTGGTTGCTATGGAGTTCCAGGTGGTTGCTTGGGGGTTGCTAGGGTATTCTAGGTGGTTGCTATGAAGTTATAGGCGGTTGCTAGGGTGTTGCTAGGCAGTTGTTATGGTGTTCCAAGTGGTTGCTAGGGTGTTGCTAGGTGGTTGATATGGTGTTCCTGGTGGTTGCTAGGTGGTTGCTATGGAGTTCTAGGCGGTTGCTATGGTGTTGCTAGGTGGTTGCTAGGGTGTTGCTTGGTGGTTGCTATGGAGTTCTAGGTGGTTGCTTTGGTGTTGCTAGGTGGTTGCTATGGAGTTCTAGGCCGTTGCTAGGGTGTTGCTAGGTGGTTGCTATTGAGTTCTAGGTGGTTGCTAGGGTGTTGCTAGGTGGTTGCTATGGTGTTCCTAGTGGTTGCTAGGGTGTTGCTAGGCAGTTGTTATTGTGTTCCAAGTGGTTGCTAGGGTGTTGCTAGGTGGTTGCTATGGTGTTCCAGGTGGTTGCTAGGGTGTTGCTAGGTGGTTGCTATGGAGTTCTAGGCAGTTGCTATGGTGTTGCTAGGTGGTTGCTATGGAGTTCTAGGCCGTTGCTAGGGTGTTGCTAGGTGGTTGCTATGGAGTTCTAGGTGGTTGCTAGGTCGTTGCTATGGTGTTCCATGTGGTTGCTAGGGTGTTGCTAGGCAGTTGTTATGGTGTTCCAGATTGTTGCTAGGGTGTTGCTAGGTGGTTAATATGGTGTTCCAGGTGGTTGCTAGGGTGTTGCTAGGTGGTTGCTAGGGTATTCTAAGTGGTTGCTAGGATGTTGCTAGGTGGTTGCTATGGAGTTTTAGGCGGTTGCTCAGGTGTTGCTAGGCAGTTGTTATGGTGTTCCAGGTGGTTGCTAGGGTGTTGCTAGGCAGTTGGTATGGTGTTCCAGATTGTTGCTAGGGTGTTGCTAGGTGGTTGGTATGGTATTCCAGGTGGTTGCTAGGGTGTTGCTATGTGGTTGCTATGGTGTTCTAGGTGGTTACTATGGTGTTGCTAGGTGGTTGCTATGGCGTTATAGCCGGTTGCTAGGGTGTATCCAGGCATTTGCTATGGTGTTCCAGGTGTTTGCTAGTGTGTTGTTAGGTGGTTGCTATGGAGTTCTAGGCCGTTGCTAGGGTGTTCTAGGTGGTTGCTAGGGTGTTGCTAGGGGGTTGCTATTGAGTTCTAGGCGGTTGCTAGGTCTTTACTGAGTCCAATGACGCGACCCATAGTTCTCTATGACTAACGGTTCAAAAGTTATGAAATATCAAACATCGGCCAATCAGGAAGGGGGGCAAGGCTGATCTACACCAATGGACAAAGGACTCTCTACTATGTCCAATGAGGCATTGTACAATTTGTGGGCAATTTTTCCCCATAGAGATGAATGGCAGAATGTTCAATCTAGAGAGAGACCAGAGTACTGCTGCTAGAAGACAGACCATTGTGACATCACAAGGGTGAACATTCCGCCATTCATTCCCTATGGGGAAAAATTGCCCACAAAAATTCAAATTTTTCAAAAACCGTGCAACCAATCTTTCCACAAAGTAATAGCACACCATTCCCGATCAAGCCGCTCGATTTGACATATTGCACGTGTATGTGGTGCGAAAACTCTGGGAGGAGTAGCGGTCCAAAAAACAGGCGGAAAGAATAATAATAATATGTGCAATAATAATAGTGTAGTTGCCCTAAGGCAACCACACTAACTAGACAATTCCTGCAGAAATTGTGAAGTGTGGTTGCCGCCAACACAAAGTCAACTTTGTGCTGAACGGAGCGAACAGTTTCTGTAGCATGAGCAGAGACATAGTATGGTATACATGATATAACATCACGGCAACAAGTTCATTTGCAACACGCGTATTCAGAGCTAAATTAACCCTTCATCAATACTTGAGATCAGCGATTTACTCACGGTATGCTGTGACGAGTGACGGCGAATCATAAAGCTAGCTGGCCACTTCAGAGGGTCTTGGAAAAACGTTATATCTGCATTGCACAACCGCTCCATTTTAAAAAGCAAGACAGGGCTAGGGAGATTAATGTGATTGATTTATGGTTTTACGTTAAGTTCAGCTCATTTTTACCATTCAAATAAAAACATTTAACTGTGCTGCAATTCAGAGTTTAATCTGTTACCTTAGATACGAACTCATAGACACAGGATAGCCTACTACGTGTTAGCTGACCCAAATTTCTGGAGTTAGACCGGACCTGAAGCTGCTGCACACGTGCTGTTGACGGAGTTGTTCCAGTTTTCAGTACAGTCTGGCTTGTTTGAGAATTCGTTTATTCAGTAGCTGAGACCATAAGCTTTCTAACCAGGTATAACAGCACGTCTATTTTTGTTTTTTTAATATCGTTTTTTTAGGTCAACCGAAAGTGCTCTCATTATCGCATTAAAGCCGTTCACTGTTTGTTAGCACTAGCATTCTAAGACGCTGCACGTGACGAAACGTCGTCAACGAATTAGCGTAATGTCTCGTGAAATACTATTATTATTGAGGACTTCTGGGTATGCCGAAGCCATATGTTTGTTGATATACCTAGCTGACAGCGTTTTCATTTGTAATTTTTCATTTTGAATATCGTTCTTTCACTTCCGCAATCAGCTATTTCCTATCCTGCCTGTTGAGACCGTAGAGCTGACCGCATCACGTGTGCAAAGCCGACCAATGCTGTAACTTCACCGTTCGCATATGAATGACGTCACCTTCTCCATTCATCTCTATGGGGAAAAATTGGGCATAAAAATTAATATTTCTCAAAAACTGTGCAGCGAAACTTTCCACAAAGTAATAGCACACGATTCCCAAAGAAGCCGGTCATTTTGACATATGGCACGTGTATGTGGTGTGAAAACTCTGGGAGGAGTAGCGGTCCAAAAAATGGGTGGAAAGAATAAAATATATGAATAATAATATGTGCAATAATCATAGTGTAGTTGCCCTAAGGCAACCACACTAATAATAATATGTGCAATAATAATGGTGTAGTTGCCCTAAGGCAACCACACTAATAATATGTGCAATAATAATAGTGTAGTTGCCCTAAGGCAACCACACTAATAAATAAATAATATGTGCAATAATAATAGTGTAGTTGCCCTAAGGCAACCACACTAATAATAATAATAATAATATGTGCAATAATAGTAGTGTGCTTGCCTAAGGCAACCACACTAATAAAGAATATGTGCAATAATAATAGTGTGTTTGCTTAAGGCAACCACACTAATAATAATATGTGCAATAATAGTAGTGTGCTTGCCTAAGGCAACCACACTAACTAGACAATTCCTGCAGAAATTGTGAAGTGTGGTTGGCGCCAACGCAAAGTCGACTTTGTGCTGAACGGAGTGAACAGCGGTAGGTAGTTGCTTTGATGTCTGAGGCAGTTGCTAGGGTGTTGCTAGGTGGTTCTATGGAGTTCTATGTGGTTTCATGGAATTCTAGGCGGCTGCTAGGGTGGTGCTAGGTGGTTGCTATGGAGTTTCAGGTGGTTGCTATTGAGCTCCAGGTGGTTGCTAGGGCATTGCTAGGTGGTTGCAAGAGTATTCTAAGTGGTTGCTAGGATGTTGCTAGGTGGTTGCTATGGAGTTCTAGGCGGTTGCTAGTGTGCTAGTGTGTCCATTGGTGGAGATCAGCCTCGCCCCCCTTCCTGATTGGCCAATGTTTGATATTTCATAACTTTTGAACCGTTTGTCATAGAGAACTATGGGTCGCGTCATTGGACTCAGGAAAGACCTAGCAACCGCCTAGAACTCCATAGCAACACCTAGCAACATCCTAGCAACCACTTAGAATACCCAAGCAACCCCCTAGCAACACCCTAGCAACCACCTAGAACTCCATAGCAACCACCTAGCAACACCCTAGCAACCGCCTAGAACTCCATAGCAACCACCTAGCAACACCATAGCAACCGCCTAGAACTCCATAGCAACCACCTAGCAACACCATAGCAACCACCTAGAACTCCATAGCAACCACCTAGCAACATCCTAGCAACCACTTCGAATACCCTAGCAACCCCCTAGCAACACCCTAGCAACCACCTAGAACTCCATAGCAACCACCTAGCAACACCCTAGCAACCACCTAGAACTCCATAGCAACCACCTAGCAACACCCTAGCAACCACCTAGCAACACCATAGCAACCGCCTAGAACTCCATAGCAACCACCTAGCAACAACCTAGCAACCACTTGGAACACCATAACTGCCTAGCAACACCCTAGCAACCACGTGGAACACCATAGCTACCACCTAGCAACAGCCTAGCAACGGCCTTGAACTCCTTAGCAACCACCTAGCAACACCATAGCAACTGCCTAAAACTCCATAGCAACCACCTAGCAACACCCTAGCAACCACCTAGCAACACCATAGCAACTGCCTAGAACTCCATAGCAACCACCTAGCAACACCCTAGCAACCACTTGGAACACCATAACAACTGCCTCGCAACACCTTAGCAACCACTTTTAACACCATAACAACTGCCTAGCAACACCCTAGCAACCGCCTATAACTTCATAGCAACCACCTAGAATACCCTAGCAACCCCCAAGCAACCACCTGGAACTCCATAGCAACCACCCAACAACACACTAGCAACCACCTGGAACACCATAGCAAATGCCTAGCAACACCCTAGCAACCTGCTATAACTCCAAAGCAACCACCTAGCAACACTACAGCAACCACCTATAACTCCATAGCAACCACCTAGCAACACCCTAGCAACCACCTGGAACACCATAGCAGCCACCTAGCAACACCCTAGCAACCACCTGTAACACCATAACAACTGCCAAGCAACACTATAGCAACACAACATGCTAGCAACCACCTTGCAACACCCTAGCAACACCCTAGCAACCGCCTATAACGCCATAGCAACCACCTAGCAACATCCTAGCAGCCACCTAGAGTACCTAGCAACACACCTAGCAAACTGCCTATCACTCCATAGCAAATGCCTAGCATCACCCTAGCAACCGGCTATAACTCCATAGCAACCACTAGCAACACCCTAGCAACACCTGGAACACCATAACAACTGCCTAGCAACCCCCCTAGCAACCGCCTAGAACTCCATAGCAACCACTACCAACCACTTAGCATACCTTAGCAACCACCTAGCAATGCCCTAGCAACCACCTGGAGTTCAATAGCAACCCCTGAAACTCCATAGCAACCACCGAGCACCACCCTAGCGACCTCCTAGAATTCCATGAAACCACTTAGAACTCCATAGAACCACCTAGCAACACCCTAGCAACTGCCTCAGACATCATAGCAACTACCTACCTGTTCACTCTGTTCAGCACAAAGTCGACTTTGCGTTGGCGGCAACCACACTTCACAATTTCTGCAGGAATTGTCTAGTTATTATTATTATTATTATTATTATTCCACCCATTTTTTGGACCTCTACTCCTCCCAGAGTTTTCACACCACATATGGGTGCAATATGTAAAATCGAGCGGCTTGATCGGGAATGGTGTGCTATTACTTTTTGGAAAGTTTGGGTGGACGGTTTTTGAAAAATTTGAATTTTTGTGGGCAATTTTTCCCATAGAGAATGAATGGCGGAATGTTCACCTTTGTGATGTCACAATGCTCTGTCTTCTCACCCTTGTGATGTCACAATGGTCTGTCTTCTAGCAGCAGTTCTCTGGTCTTACTCTAGATTTGAACATTCTGCCATTCATCTCTATGGGGAAAAATTGCCCACAAATTGTGCAATGCCTCATTGGACATGGTAGAGAGTCCTTTGTCCATTGGTGGAGATCAGCCTCGCCCCCCTTCCTGATTGGCCGATGTTTGATATTTCATAACTTTTGAACCGTTTGTCATAGAGAACTATGGGTCGCGTCATTGGACTCAGTAAAGACCTAGCAACCGCCTAGAACTCCATAGCAACCTCCTAGCAACATCCTAGCAACCGGCTCTAACTCCATAGCAACGACCTAGCTACCCATAACAACCAGCTAGAAAACCCTAGCAACCATCTAGAATTCCATAGCAACCACCTGGAACACCATAGCAAATGCCTAGCAACACCCTAGCAACCGCCTATAACTCCATAGCAACCACCTAGCAACATCCTAGCAACCACTTAGAATACCCTAGCAACCACCTAGCAACACCCTAGCAACCACCTGGAACACCATAGCAACCAGCTAGCAACACCCTAGCAACAATCTGGAACACCATAACAACTGCCTAGCAACACCCTAGCAACCACATGGAACACCATAGCAATGACCTAGAACTCCATAGCAACCACCTAACAACACACTAGCAAACACCTGGAACACCATAGCAAATGCTTGGCAACACCCTAGCAACCGGCTATAACGCCATAGCAACCACCTAGCAACACATTACATTACATTACATTACAGGCATTTGGCAGACGCTCTTATCCTGAGCGACGTACAACAAAGTGTATAACCATAACCAGGAACAAGTATGACGAAACCCCTAGAGAGAAGTACCGGTCCAAGTACAGGGAACAACCGCATAGTTCAACTTGGACCCTGATGGTTAAACTGATTAACACTAACAACGAGAACGGCAACAACGCAATATATGGAAAAATAAAAATAAATAAAAGTACAAGTAGTCGTTTAAGACAGGCGCATCAACTAACTAACCTATGAAACAGCTGCCTAGTTACAACCCTAAGTTTAGTCATTTACAGGGGGGAAGGGAGGGATGGAGAGAGGTGCAGCCTGAAGAGGTGGGTCTTCAGTCGTCGTTTGAAATTGTTCACAGTCTCAGCTGTTCTGACCTCCACAGGGAGGTCATTCCACCATCGTGGGACCAGAACAGACAGGAGACGTGTTCTGGAAGTGCAGGTGCGAAGAGGGGGAGGTGCTAGGCGTCCTGAGGTAGCAGAACGGAGGGATCTGGCTGGCATGTAGGGTTTGAATATCTTGTGAAGGTATGCTGGGGCTGATCCCTTGACTGCCTGGTATGCTAGGACCAATGTTTTGAATTTGATGCGAGTAACCACCATAGTAACCACCTAGAACACCATAGCAACCACCTAGCAACACCCTAGCAACCAGCTGGAACACCATAGCAACCACCTAGCAACACCCTAGCAACAATCTGGAACACCATAACGACTGCCTAGCAACACCCTAGCAACCACATGGAACACCATAGCAACGACCTAGCAACACCCTAGCAACCACCTGGAACACCATAACAACTGCCTAGCAACACCCTAGCAACCGCCTAAAACTCCATAGCAACCACCTAGCAACATCCTAGCAACCACCTAGAACACCATAGCAAATGCCTGGCTACACCCTAGCAACCACCTAGAACTCCATAGCAACCACCTAGCAACCACCTGGAACACCATAACAACAGCCTAGCAACACCCTAGCAACCGCCTATAACTCCATAGCAACCACCTAGCAACACCCTAGCAACCACCTTGAACTCCATAGCAACCACCTAGCAACACCCTAGCAACCACCTAGAACTCCATAGCAACCACCTAGTAACACCATAGCAACCGCATAGAACTCCATAGCAACCACCTAGCAATACCCTAGCAACGGCCTAGAACTCCATAGCAACCACCTAGCAACACCATAGCAACCGCCTAGAACTCCATAGCAACCACCTAGCAACATCCTAGAAACCACTTAGAATACCCTAGCAACCCCCTAGCAACCACCTAGAACTCCATAGCAACCACCTAGCAACACCCTAGCAACCACCTAGCAACACCATAGCGCCTAGAACTCCATAGCAACCACCTAGCAACACCCTAGCAACCACCTAGAACTCCACAGCAACCACCTAGCAACACCCTAGCAACGGCCTAGAACTCCATAGCAACCACCTAGCAACACCATAGCAACCGCCTAGAACTCCATAGCAACCACCTAGCAACACCCTAGCAACCACCTAGCAACACCATAGCAACCGCCATGAACTCCATAGCAACCACCTAGCAACACCCTAGCAACCACCTGGAACACCATAGCAACCACCTAGCAACACCCTAGCAACCACTTGGAACACCATAACTGCCTAGCAACAGTCTAGCAACCGCCTATAACTCCATAGCAACCACCTAGCAACACACTAGCAACCACCTGGAACACCATAACAACTGCCTAGCAACACCCTAGCAACTGCCTCGAACTCCATAGCAACCACCTACCAACCACTTAGCATACACTAGCAACCACCTAGCAATGCCCTAGCAACCACCTGGAGCTCAATAGCAACCACCAGAAACTCCATAGCAACCACCTAGCACCACCCTAGCGACCGCCTAGAATTCCATGAAAACACTTAGAACTCCATAGATCCACCTAGCAACACCCTAGCAACTGCCTCAGACATCATAGCAACTACCTACCACTGTTAACTCCGTTCAGCACAAAGTCGACTTTGCGTTGGCGGCAACCACACTTCACAATTTCTGCAGGAATTGTCTAGTTAGTGTGGTTGCCTTAGGGCAACTACACTATTATTATTGCACATATTAATATTATTAGTGTGGTTGCCTTAGGGCAACTACACTATTATTATTGCACATATTTATTATTATTATTATTATTATTCCACCCATTTTTTGGACCGCTACTCCTCCCAGAGTTTTCACACCACATACGCGTGCAATATGTCAAATCGAGCGGCTTGATCGGGAATGGTATGCTAATACTTTTTGGAAAGTTTGGGTGGACGGTTTTTGAAAAATTTGAATTTTTGTGGGCAATTTTTCCCATAGAGAATGAATGGCGGAATGTTCACCTTTGTGATGTCACAATGCTCTGTCTTCTCACCCTTGTGATGTCACAATGGTCTGTCTTCTGGCAGCAGTACTCTGGTCTCTCTCTAGATTTGAACATTCTGCCATTCATCTCTATGGGGAAAAATTGCCCACAAATTGTGCAATGCCTCATTGGACATGGTAGAGAGTCCTTTGCCTAGAACTCTATAGTAACCACCTAGCAACACCCTAGCAACCACCTGGAACACCATAGCAACCACCTAGCAACACCCTAGCAACCACCTGTAACACCATAACAACTGCCTAGCAACACTATAGAAACAACCTAGCAACATGCTAGCAACCACCTAGCAACACCCTAGCAACACCCTGCAACCGCCTATAACTCCATAGAACCACCTAGCAACACCCTAGCAACTGCCTCAGACATCATAGCAACTACCTACCACTGTTCACTCCGTTCAGCACAAAGTCGACTTTGCGTTGGCGGCAACCACACTTCACAATTTCTGCAGGAATTGTCTAGTTAGTGTGGTTGCCTTAGGGCAACTACACTATTATTATTGCACATATTATTATTATTAGTGTGGTTGCCTTAGGGCAACTACACTATTATTATTGCACATATTTATTATTATTAGTGTGGTTGCCTTAGGGCAACTACACTATTATTATTGCACATATTATTAGTGTGGTTGCCTTAGGGCAACTACACTATTATTATTGCACATATTATTTATTTATTATTATTATTATTATTATTCCACCCATTTTTTGGACCGCTACTCCTCCCAGAGTTTTCGCACCACATACATGTGCAATATGTCAAATCGAGCGGCCTGATCGGGAATGGTGTGCTATTACTTTGTGGAAAGTTTGGGTGGACGGTTTTTGAAATATTTGAATTTTTGTGGGAAATTTTTCCCATAGAGAATGAATGGCGGAATGTTCACCTTTGTGATGTCACAATGCTCTGTCTTCTCACCCTTGTGATGTCACAATGGTCTGTCTTCTAGCAGCAGTGCTCTGGTCTCTCTCTAGATTTGAACATTCTGCCATTCATCTCTATGGGGAAAAATTGCCCACAAATTGTGCAATGCCTCATTGGACATGGTCGAGAGTCCTATGTCCATTGGTGTAGATCAGCCTCGTCCCTCTTCCTGATTGGTCGATGTTTGATATTTCATAACTTTTGAACCGTTTCTCATAGAGAACTCTGGGTCGCATCATTGGACTCAGTAAAGACCTAGCAACGGCCTAGAACTCCATAGAAACCCCCTACCAACACCATAGCAACTACCTAGAACTGCATAGCAACGGCCTAGAACTCCATAGCAACCACCTACAAACACACTAGCAACCACCTGGAACACCATAGCAAATGCCTGGCAACACGCTAGCAACTGGCTATAACGCCATAGCAACCACCTAGCAACACCATAGTAACCACCTAGAACATCATAGCAACCACTTAGCAACACCCTAGCAACCACCTGGAATACCATAGCAACCACCTAGCAACACCCTAGCAACAATCTGGAACACCATAACAACTGCCTAGCAACACCCTAGCAACCACATGGAACACCATAGCAACGACCTAGCAACACCCTAGCAACCACCTAGAACTCCATAGCAACCACCTAGCAACACCCTAGCAACCCCCTAGCAACACCCTAGCAACCACCTAGAACTCCATAGCAACCACCTAGCAACACCCTAGCAACCGCCTAGAACTCCATAGCAACCACCTAGCAACACCATAGCAACCGCCTAGAACTCCATAGCAACCACCTAGCAACATCCTAGCAACCACCTGGAACCCAATAGTAACCACCTAGCAACACCCTAGCAACCACCTAGAACTCCATAGCAACCACCTAGCAACACCCTAGCAACCGCCTAGAACTCAATAGCAACCCCCTAGCAACACCCTAGCAACCACCTAGAACACCCTAGCAATGGCCTAGAACTCCATAGCAACCACCTAACAACACACTAGCAAACACCTGGAACACCATAGCAAATGCCTGGCAACACCCTAGCAACTGGCTATAACGCCATAGCAACCACCTAGCAACACCATAGTAACCAGCTAGAACATCATAGCAACCACTTAGCAACACCCTAGCAACCACCTGGAATACCATAGCAACCACCTAGCAACACCCTAGCAACAATCTGGAACACCATAACAACTGCCTAGCAACACCCTAGCAACCACATGGAACACCATAGCAACGACCTAGCAACACCCTAGCAACCACCTAGAACTCCATAGCAACCACCTAGCAACACCCTAGCAACCCCCTAGCAACACCCTAGCAACCACCTAGAACTCCATAGCAACCACCTAGCAACACCCTAGCAACCGCCTAGAACTCCATAGCAACCACCTAGCAACACCATAGCAACCGCCTAGAACTCCATAGCAACCACCTAGCAACATCCTAGCAACCACCTGGAACCCAATAGTAACCACCTAGCAACACCCTAGCAACCACCTAGAACTCCATAGCAACCACCTAGCAACACCCTAGCAACTGCCTAGAACTCCATAGCAACCACCTAGCAACACCTTAGCAACCACCTAGAACTCCATAGCAACCACCTAGCAACACCCTAGCAACGGCCTAGAACTCCTTAGCAACCATCTAGCAACACCATAGCAACCACCTAGAACTCCATAGCAACCACCTAGCAACATCCTAGCAACCACTTTGAATACCCTAGCAACCCCCTAGCAACACCCTAGCAACCACCTAAAACTCCATAGCAACCACCTAGCAACACCCTTGCAACCGCCTAGAACCCCATAGCAACCACCTAGCAACACCATAGCAACCGCCTAGAACTCCATAGCAACCACCTAGCAACACCCTCGCAACCACCTAGAACTCCATAGCAACCACCTAGCAACACCCTAGCAACGGCCTAGAACTCCATAGCAACCACCTAGCAACACCATAGCAACTGCCTAGAACTCCATAGCAACCACCTAGCAACATCCTAGCAACCACTTAGAATACCCTAACAACCACCTAGCAATGCCCTATCAACCACCTGGAGCTCAATAGCAACCACCTGAAACACCATAGCAAACACATAGCACCACCCTAGCGACCGCCTAGAATTCCATGAAACCACTTAGAACTCCATAGAACCACCTAGCAACACCCTAGCAACTGCCTCAGACATCATAGCAACTACCTACCACTGTTCACTCCTTTTAGCACAAAGTCGACTTTGCGTTGGCGGCAACCACACTTCACAATTTCTGCAGGAATTGTCTAGTTATTATTATTATTATTTTTATTTATTCCACGCATTTTTGGACCGCTACTCCTCCCACAGTTTTCGCGTTACATACACGTGCAATATGTCAAATCGAGCGGCTTGATCGGGAATGGTGTGCTATTACTTTTTGGAAAGATTGAGTGGACGGTTTTGGAAAAATTTGAATTTTTGTGTGCAATTTTTCCCATAGAGAATGAATGGCGGAATGTTCACCATTGTGATGTCACAATGCTCTGTCTTCTCACCCTTGTGATGTCACAATGGTCTCTTCTAGCAGCAGTACTCTGGTCTCTCTCTAGATTTGAACATTCTGCCATTCATCTCTATGGGGAAAAAATTCCCGCAAATTGTGCAATGCCTCATTGGCCATGGTAGAAAGTCCCTTGTCCATTGGTGTAGATCAGCCTCGCCCCCCTTCCTGATTGGCCGATGTTTGATATTCCATAACTTTTGAACCGTTTGTCATAGAGAACTATGGGTGGCGACATTGGACTCAGTAAAGACCTAGCAACCGCCTAGAACTCCATAGCAACCCCTAGCAACATCCTAGCAACCGGCTCTAACTCCATAGCAACAACCTAGCAACACCATAACAACCGCCTAGAACTCCCTAGCAACCGTCTAGAATTCCATAGCAACCACCTGGAACACCATAGCAAATGCCTAGCAACACCCTAGCAACTGGCTATAACGCCATAGCAACCACCTAGCAACACCATAGTAACCACCTAGAACACCATAGCAACCACTTAGCAACACCCTATCAACCACCTGGAATACCATAGCAACCACCTAGCAACACCCTAGCAACAATCTGGAACACCATAACAACTGCCTAGCAACACCCTAGCAACCACATGGAACACCATAGCAACGACCTAGCAACACCCTAGCAACCACCTGGAACACCATAACAACCGCCTAGCAACACCCTAGCAACCACATGGAACACCATAGCAACGACCTAGCAACACCCTAGCAACCACCTAGAACTCCATAGCAACCACCTAGCAACACCCTAGCAACCACCTAGAACTCCATAGCAAGCACCTAGCAACACCATAGCAACCACTTAGAATACCCTAGCAACCCCCTAGAAGCACCCTAGCAACCACCTATAACTCCATAGCAACCACCTAGCAACATCCTAGCAACCACCTAGAATACCCTAGCAACACCCTAGCGACCGCCTATAACTCCATAGCAACCGCCTAGCAACATCCTAGCAACCACCTAGAACTCCATAGCAACGACCTAGCAACCCATAACAACCACCTAGAAAACCCTAGCAACCATCTAGAATTCCATAGCAACCACCTGGAACACCATCGCAAATGCCTAGCAACACCCTAGCAACCGCCTATAACCCCATAGCAACCACCTAGCAACATCCTAGCAACCACTTAGAATACCCTAGCAACCACCTAGCAACACCCTAGCAACCACCTGGAACTCCATAGCAACCACCTAGCAACACCCTAGCAACAATCTGGAACACCATAACAACTGCCTAGCAACACCCTAGCAACCACATGGAACACCATAGCAACGACATAGCAACACCCTGGCAACCACCTAGAACTCCATAGCAACCACCTAGCAACACCCTAGCAACCGCCTAGAACTCCATAGCAACCACCTAGCAACACCATAGCAACCGCCTAGAACTCCATAGCAACCACCTAGCAACACCCTAGCAACCACCTAGAACTCCATAGCAACCACCTAGCAACACCCTAGCAACGGCCTAGAACTCCATAGCAACCACCTAGCAACACCCTAGCAACCCCCTAGAACTCCATAGCAACCACCTAGCAACACCCTAGCAACGGCCTAGAACTCCATAGCAACCACTTAGCAACACCATAGCAACTGCCTAGAACTCCATAGCAACCACCTAGCAACACCCTAGCAACCACCTAGCAACACCATAGCAACCGCCTAGAACTCCATAGCAACCACCTAGCAACACCCTAGCAACCACCTGGAACACCATAGCAACCACCTAGCAACACCCTAGCAACCACTTGGAACACCATAACTGCCTAGCAACACCCTAGCAACCACTTGGAACACCATAGCAACCACCTAGCAACACCCTAGCAACCACCTACAACTCCATAGCAACCACCTAGCAACACCCTAGCAACCACCTAGAACTCCATAGCAACCACCTAGCAACACCCTAGCAACGGCCTAGAACTCCTTAGCAACCACCTAGCAACACCCTAGCAACTGCCTAAAACACCATAGAAACCACCTAGCAACACCATAGCAACTGCCTAGCAACACCCTAGCAACCACTTCGAACACCATAACAACTGCCTAGCAACACCCTAGCAACCACTTGGAACACCATAACAACTGCCTAGCAACACCCTAGCAACCAGCTATAACTCCAAAGCAACCACCTAGCAACACCATAGCAACCACCTAGAACTCCATAGCAACCACCTAGCAACCACCTGGAACACCATAGCAACCACCTAGCAACACCCTAGCAACCACCTGTAACACCATAACAACTGCCTAGCAACACTATAGCAACAACCTAGCAACATGCTAGCAACCACCTAGCAACACCCTAGCAACACCCTAGCAACCGCCTATAACTCCATAGCAACCACCTAGCAACATCCTAGCAGCCACCTAGAATACCCTAGCAACACCCTAGCAACTGCCTATAACTCCATAGCAAATGCCTAGCAACACCCTAGCAACCGGCTATAACTCCATAGCAACCACCTAGCAACACCCTCGCAACCACCTGGAACACCAAAACAACTGCCTAGCAACACCCTAGCAACCGCCTAGAACTCCATAGCAACCACCTACCAACCACTTAGCATACCCTAGCAACCACCTAGCAATGCCCTACCAACCACTTGGAGCTCAATAGCAACCACCTGAAACTCCATAGCAACCACCTAGCACCACCCTAGCGACTGCCTAGAATTCCATGAAACCACTTAGAACTCTATAGAACCACCTAGCAACACCCTAGCAACTGCCTAAGACATCATAGCAACTACCTACCACTGTTCACTCCGTTCAGCACAAAGTCGACTTTGCGTTGGCGGCAACCACACTTCACAATTTCTGCAGGAATTGTTTAGTATTTATTTATTATTATTATTCCACCCATTTTTTGGACCGCTACTCCTCCCAGAGTTTTCACACCACATACACGTGCCATATGTCAAAATGACTGGCTTCTTTGGGAATCGTGTGCTATTACTTTGTGGAAAGTTTCGCTGCACGGTTTTTGAGAAATATTAATTTTTATGCCCAATTTTTCCCCATAGAGATGAATGGAGAAGGTGACGTCATTCATATGCGAACGGTGAAGTTACAGCATTGGTCGGCTTTGCACACGTGATGCGGTCAGCTCTACGGTCTCAGCAGCCAGGATAGGAAATAGCTGATTGCGGAAGTGAAAGAACGATATTCAAAATGAAAAATTACAAATGAAAACGCTGTCAGCTAGGTATATCAACAAACATATGGCTTAGGCATACCCAGAAGTCCTCAATAATAATAGTATTTCACGAGATATTACGCAAATTCGTTGACGACGTTTCGTCACATGCAGCGTCTTAGAATGCTAGTGCTAACAAGTCATGGCTTTAATGCGATAATGAGAGCACTTTCGGTTGACCTAAAAAAACGATATTAAAAAACCAAAAACAGACGTGCTGTTATACCTGGTTAGAAAGCTTATGCTCTCAGCTACTGAATAAACGAATTTTCAAACAAGCCAGACTTTTCGTATTTGCATGCTAGTGCTAACAAAGAGCGAATACGTTCTATGACATGATGACATAGCTTTCGGTTGACCTAAAAAAACGATATTAAAAAACCAAAAATAGACGTGCTGTTATACCTGGTTAGAAAGCTTATGCTCTCAGCTACTGAATAAACGAATTTTCGAACAAGCCAGACTTTACTAAAAAGTACAATAACGCCGTCAACAGCACGTGTGCAGCAGCTTCAGGTCAGGTCTAACTCCAAAAATTTGGGTCGGCTAACACGTAGTAGGCTATCCTGTGTCTATGAGTTCGTATCTAAGGTAACAGATTAAACTCTGAATTGCAGCACAGTTAAATGTTTTTATTTGAATGGTAAAAATGAGCTGAACTTAACGTAAAACCATAAATCAATCACATTAATCTCCCTAGCCCTGTCTTGCTTTTTAAAATGGAGCGGTTGTGCAGTGGAGATATAACGTTTTTCCAAGACCCTCTGAAGTGGCCAGCTAGCTTTATGATTCGCCGTCACTCGTCACAGCATACCGTGAGTAAATCGCTGATCTCAAGTATTGATGAAGGGTTAATTTAGCTCTGAATACGCGTGTTGCAAATGAACTCGTTGCCGTGATGTTATATCATGTATATATATCATGTTATATCATACTATGTCTCTGCTCATGCTACAGAAACTGTTCGCTCCGTTCAGCACAAAGTTGACTTTGCGTTGGCGGCAACCACACTTCACAATTTCTGCAGGAATTGTCTAGTTATTATTATTATTATTATTCCACCCATTTTTTGGACCGCTACTCCTCCCAGAGTTTTCACACCACATACGCGTGCAATATGTCAAATCGAGCGGCTTGATCGGGAATGGTATGCTATTACTTTTTGGAAAGTTTGGGTGGACGGTTTTTGAAAAATTTGAATTTTTGTGGGCAATTTTTCCCATAGAGAATGAATGGCGGAATGTTCACCTTTGTGATGTCACAATGCTCTGTCTTCTCACCCTTGTGATGTCACAATGGTCTGTCTTCTGGCAGCAGTACTCTGGTCTCTCTCTAGCTTTGAACATTCTGCCATTCAATTCTATGGGGAAAAATTGCCCACAAATTGTGCAATGCCTCATTGGACATGGTAGAGAGTCCTTTGTCCATTGGTGGAGATCAGCCTCGCCCCCCCTTCCTGATTGGCCGATGTTTGATATTTCATAACTTTTGAACCGTTTGTCATAGAGAACTATGGGTCGCGTCATTGGACTCAGTAAAGACCTAGCAACCGCCTAGAACTCCATAGCAACCCCCTAGCAACACCCTAGCAACCATCTAGAACACCCTAGCAACGGCCTAGAACTCCATAGCAACCACCTAACAACACACTAGCAACCACCTGGAACACCATAGCAAATGCCTGGCAACACCCTAGCAACCAGCTATAACACCATAGCAACCACCTAGCAACACCCTAGCAACCACCTGGTAAACCATAGCAACCGCCTAGCAACACCCTAGCGACAATCTGGAGCACCATAACAACTGCCTAGCAACACCCTAGCAACCACCTGGAACACCATAGCAATGACCTAGCGACAGCCAAACAACCGCCTATAACTCCATAGCAACAACCTAGCAACACCCTAGCAACCACCTAGAACTCCATAGCAACCACGTAGCAACACCCTAGCAACCACCTAGAACTCCATAACAACCACCTAGCAACACCATAGCAACCACTTAGAATACCCTAGCAACCCCCTAGAAACACCCTAGCAACCACCTATAACTCCATAGCAACCACCTAGCAACATCCTGCA
This sequence comes from Anguilla rostrata, assembly GCF_018555375.3. Taxonomy (NCBI): domain Eukaryota; kingdom Metazoa; phylum Chordata; class Actinopteri; order Anguilliformes; family Anguillidae; genus Anguilla; species Anguilla rostrata. The sequence goes on along the minus strand of NC_057939.1, from coordinate 29,928,085 downwards.
ACCACCTCGAATACCCTAGCAACACCCTAGCAACCGCCTATGACTCCATAGCAACCACCTAGCAACACCCTAGCAATGGCCTAGAACTCCATAGCAACCACCTAGCAACACCCTAGTAACCACCTAGAACTCCATAGCAACCACCTAGCAACACCATAGCAACCACTTAGAATACCCTAGCAACCCCCTAGAAACACCCTAGCACCCACCTATAACTCCATAGCAACCACCTAGCAACATCCTAGCAACCACCTAGAATACCCTAGCAACACCCTAGCAACCGCCTATAACTCCATAGCAACCGCCAAGCAACACCCTAGCAACCACCTAGAACTCCATGGCAACCACATAGCAACACCCTAGCAACCGCCTAGACTCCATAGCAACCAATTAGCAACACCCTAGCAACACCCTAGCAACCACCTAGCAACATCCTATCAACCGCTTAGAATGCCCTAGCAACCACCTAGCAACACCCTAGCAACCACCTAGAACTCCATAGCAACCACCTAGCAACACCCTAGGAACCGCCAAGAACTCCATAGCATCCACCTAGCAACAACCTAGCAACACCCTAGCAACCACCTAGAACTCCATAGCAACCACCTAGCAACACCCTAGCAACGGCCTAGAACTCCAAAGCAACCACCTAGCAACACCATAGCAACAACCTAGAACTCCATAGCAACCACCTAGCAACATCCTAGCAATCGCCTAGAACTCCATAGCAACCACCTAGCAACACCCTAGCAACCACCTAGATCTCCATTGCAACCACCTAGCAACACCCTAGCAACAGCCTAGAACTCCATAGCAACCACCTAGCAACACCCTAGCAACAGCCTAGAACTCCATAGCAACCACCTAGCAACATCCTAGCAACCACTTCGAATACCCTAGCAACACCCTAGCAACCATCTAGAACACAATAGCAACAGCCTAGCAACACCCTAGCAACCGCCTAAAACTCCATAGCAACCACCTAGCATCATCCTAGCAACCACTTCGAATACCCTAGCAACACCCTAGCAACCACCTAGAACTCCATAGCAACCACCTAGCAACACCCTAGCAACCGCCTAGAACTCCATAGCAACCACCTAGCAACACCATAGCAACCGCCTAGCAACACCATAGCAACAACCTAGAACTCCATAGCAACCACCTAGCAACATCCTAGCAACCACTTCGAATACCCTAGCAACACCCTAGCAACCATCTAGAACACAAAAGCAACAGCCTAGCAACACCCTAGCAACCGCATAAAACTCCATAGCAACCACCTAGCAACCACCTAGAACTCCATAGCAGCCACCTAGCAACACCCTAGCAACCACCTAGCAACACCATAGCAATCGCCTAGAACTCCATAGCAACCACCTAGCAACACCATAGCAACCACCTAGAACTCCATAGCAACCACCTAGCAACATCCTAGCAACCACTTCGAATACCCTAGCAACACCCTAGCAACCATCTAGAACACAAAAGCAACAGCCTAGCAACACCCTAGCAACCGCCTAAAACTCCATAGCAACCACATAGCAACATCCTAGCAACCACTTTGAATACCCTAACAACCGCCTTGCAACACCCTAGCAACCACCTGGAACACCATAGCAACCACCTAGCAACACCCTAGCAACAATCTGGAACACCATAACAACCGCCTAGCAACACTCTAGCAACCACATGGAACACCATTGCAACGACCTAGCAACACCCTAGCAACCACCTAGAACTCCAAAGCAACCACCTAGCAACAGCCTAGCAACCGCCTAGAACTCCATAGCAACCACCTAGCAACACCAAGGCAACCGCCTAGAACTCCATAGCAACCACCTAGCATCACCCTAGCAACCACCTAGAACTCCATAGCAACCACCTAGCAACACCCTAGCAGCCGCCTAGAACTCCATAGCAACCACCTAGCAACACCATAGCAACCGCCTAGAACTCCATAGCAACCACCTGGAACACCATAACAACTGCCTAGCAACACCCTATCAACCGCCTATAACTCCATAGCAACCACCTAGCAACATCCTAGCAACCGCCCAGAATTCCATGAAACCACTTAGAACTCCATAGAACCACCTAGCAACACCCTAGCAACTGCCTCATAGCAATTACCTACCACTGTTCACTCCGTTCAGCACAAAGTCGACTTTGCGTTGGTGGCAAACACACTTCACAATTTCTGCAGGAAATGTCTAGTTAGTGTGGTTGCCTTAAGCAAAAACACTATTATTATTGCACATATTCTTTATTATTATTATTATTATTATTATTCCACCCATTTTTTGGACCGCTACTCCTCCCACAGTTTTCGCACCACATACTCGTGCAATATATCAAATCGAGCGGCTTGATCAGGAATGGTGTGCTATTACTTTGTGGAAAGTTTGGGTGGACGGTTTTTGAAAAATTTGACTTTTTTTGGGGAATTTTTCCCATAGAGAATGAATGGCGGAATGTTCACCTTTGTGATGTCACAATGCTCTGTTCTCACTTTTGTGATGTCACAATGGTCTGTCTTCTAGCAGCAGTACTCTGGTCTCTCTCTAGATTTGAACATTCTGCCATTCATCTCTATGGGGAAAAATTGCCCACAAAATGTGCAATGCCTCATTGGACATGGTAGAGAGTCCTTTGTCCATTGGTGATCAGCCTCGCCGCCTTTCCTGATTGGCCGATGTTTGATATTTCATAACTTTTGAACCGTTTGTCATAGAGAACTATGAGTCGCGTCATTGGACTCAGTAAAGACTAGAAACCACCTAGAACTCCATAGCAACCCCCTAGCAACATCCTAGCAACCGGCTCTAACTCCATAGCAACGACCTAGCAACCCATATAAACCAGCTAGAAAAACCTAGCAACCATCTAGAATTCCATAGCAACCACCTGAAACACCATAGCAACCACCTGAACTCCACCTAGAGTTCTAGGCGGTTGCTATGGTGTTGCTAGGTGGTTGCTATAGAGTTATAGCCGGTTGCTAGGGTGTTGCTATGCATTTGCTATGGTGTTCCAGGTGGTTGCTAGGGGGTTGCTAGGTGGTTGCTATCGAGTTCTAGGTTGTTGCTATGATGTTGCTAGGTGGTTGCTTTGGAGTTATAGCTGGTTGCTATAGTGTTCCAGGTGGTTGTCAGTGTGTTGTTAGGTGGTTGCTAGGGAGTTCTAGGTGGTTGCTAGGGTGTTCCTAGGGGGTTGCTAGGGTATTCTACGTGGTTGCTAGGATGTTGCTAGGTGGTTGCTATGGAGTTATCGGCGGTTGCGAGTGTGATGCTAGGGTATTCTAGGTGGTATCTAGGATGTTGCTGGTGGTTGCTAGGGTGTTGTTAGGTGGTTGCTAGGGTGTTGCCAGGCATTTACTATGGTGTTCCAGGTGGTTGCTAGTGTGTTGTTAGATGGTTGCTATGGAGTTCTAGGTGGTTGCTAGGGTGTTGCTAGGTGGTTGCTACGGTATTCTAAGTGGTTGCTAGGATGTTGCTAGGTGGTTGCTATAGAGTTCTAGGCAGTTGCTAGGGTGTTGCTAGGCAGTTGTTATGGTTTTTCTGGTGGTTGCTAGGGTGTTGCTAGGTGGTTGCTATGGTTTTGCTAGGTGATTGCTATGGAATTCTAGGTGGTTGCTAGGGTGTTGCCAGGCATTTACTATGGTGTTCCAGGTGGTTTCCTTCTCCCTCCCTCTTACTCCCCTCCCTCCATCCACTCCTACTGTCATGGTCCGCCGTAATCTCTGCTCCCTCTCTCCTTCCTCTCTTGCTTTCAGTGTCACTGCTTCACTCCCCACTCTTGAATCCTTCTACAACCTTCCCACTGACTCTGCATCCTCCACTCTGTCTTCCTCGCTCTCCTCAGCACTTGACTCTTTCTGTCCTCTAGTCTCCAGGCAGGCACGTTCTTCCCTTCCCAGTCCGTGGATGTCTGACCCCCTCCGAACCAACCGGGCCAGCCTACGTGCAGTGGAGAGGAAGTGGAGGAAATCCATGGCTCAATCCGACCTGTCTGCCTACCAGTCTCTACTAGCTACATTTTCTACCGCTGTAACCTCTGCCAAAATTAATTATTATCAAACAAAAATCCATAAATCTGCCTCTAACCATCATCAGCTGTTCTCCATTTTCTCCTCTCTCCTCAGCACTCCTTCCCCACCTCAGTCCTCCCTCACTGCAGATGACTTTACAGTTTTCTTTGATGAGAAAATTGCAGACATCCGCAGCTTCTTCGCGTCCACCACCAACCTTCCCCACTCACCCAGCTCTGTTCCCTCCCCTTGTTTATCCACTTTCTCTCCCCTCACTGACTCTGATGTTTCCCAGCTCCTACTCTCCCACCGCCCTACCACCTATGCTCTTGACCTCATCCTTCCTCTCTCCTCCAGACCATCACACCTGACATTCTCCCTTATGTCACCTCCCTCGTGAACTCCTCCTTGTCTTCTGGACGTTTCCCCTCTTCTTTCAAGCTGGCCCACGTCACCCCACTGCTGAAAAAGCCCACTCTGGATCCCTCTGACATCCAGAACTACCGTCCTGTCTCCCTTCTCCATTTCCTATCCAAAACAATTGAACGAGCTGCTTCTAATCAACTCTCCTCTTTTCTCTCCCTGAACAACCTCCTAGACCCCTACCAGTCTGGCTTCAGACCTGGCCACTCGACAGAGACCGCACTCCTCTCGGTCAATGAGTCGCTTCACGCTGCACAAGCAGCCTCCCATTCATCTGTCCTGATCGTCCTAGACCTTTCTGCTGCCTTTGACACCGTCAACCATCCCATCCTCCTGTCCGCCATGGCAGCTATATGGATCTGTGGCACAGCACTTGACTGGATTGAGTCCTACCTCTCCAGTCGCTCCTTCCAAGTCGCCTGGGCTGGTGCAGTATCAGCACCTCACCCCCTTGCCACAGGAGTTCCCCAGGGCTCTGTCCTTGGTCCCCTCCTATTCTCCCTGTACACCCAATCTCTTGGTCCTGTAATCTCTGCCCATGGGTTGTCTTATCATTGTTATGCCGATGACACCCAACTCTTTCTCTCCTTCCCGCCCTCTGACACTCAGGTCTCTGCTCGCATCTCTGCCTGCCTGAGGGACATCCAGAGCTGGATGGATGACCACCATCTTAAGCTGAACCCAGGCAAGACGGAGATGATCTTCATCCCTGCTCCATCCTCTAACCTTCTTGACTTTTCTATTTCCCTGGAGGACACTGTGGTGTCATCATCACCCACCGCAAAAAACCTTGGAGTGGTGATGGACAACAGACTGTCCCTCTCCCAGAACATCACAGCGGTGAGTCGAACGTGCAGGTTCTTCCTGTACAACATCCGGAGAATCCGCCCCTTCCTCACCACCTACGCAACCCAGCTCCTGGTTCAAGCTATGGTCCTGTCCCGCTTGGACTACTGCAACTCGCTACTGGCTGGTCTGCCAGCATCCGCCATCAGACCCCTGCAGCTCATCCAGAATGCTGCAGCGCGTCTGGTCTACAACCACCCCAGACATTCCCATGTCACCCCCCTGCTCACTGACCTCCACTGGCTGCCTGTTATGGCTCGTATCAAATTTAAGTCATTGGTGCTTGCATACCAGGCAGCTAAGGGGTCAGCACCAGGGTACATTCAAAGGATCATCAGACCCTACACACCAGCCAGACCTCTCCGTTCTGCTACCTCTGGACGCTTGGCACCTCCCCCTCTTCGCGTCTGCACTTCCCGCTCCCGTCTGCTGTCTGTCCTGGCCCCTCGCTGGTGGAATGACCTCCCCGTGATGGTCAGAACAGCAGAGAATCTCACCACTTTCAAACGCAGACTGAAGACTCATCTCTTCAGGCTGCACCTCTCCCCACCCCTCCCTAGCCTATAGTTCAGCTCATTGTACCTAGCTAGGATAATTTGATTATGTTAGTGTATCTGGCAGGATTGTTTTTGTATGATTAGGTGTGATTCCAGTGCTAGTTTGTACTTGGTAGGATTCTTGCTTGCTGAACAAGCTTACTCTACAGGGTTGGAGTCCTGATCGATGTGGTCACTTCTGGCACTACGATTCTTACTTCACTCTAGTGTTTCTTTTGCGCCTCAACATCATGAAACCTATGCACTTGTTGAACGTCGCTCTGGATAAGAGCGTCTGCTAAATGCCTATAATGTAATGTAATGGTTGCTAGGTGGTTGCTATGGTGTTCCAGGTGGTTTCTATGGTTTTGTTAGGTGGTTGCTATGGAATTCTAGGTGGTTGCTAGAGTGTTGCCAGGCATTTGCTATGGTGTTCCAGGTGGTTGCTAGTGTGTTGTTAGGTGGTTGCTATGGTTTCAAGTTGGTTGCTAGGGGGTCGCTAGGTGGTTGCTTTGGAGTTCTATGTGGTTGCTAGGGTGTTGCTAGGCAGTTATGGTGTTCCAGGTGGTTGCTAGGGTGTTGCTAGGTGGTTGCTATGGTGTTCCAGGTGGTTGCTATGGAGTTATAGCGGTTGCTAAGGTGTTGCAAGGCATTTGCTATGGAGTTATAGGCTTTTGCTAGGGTGTTGCTAGGCATTTGCTATGGTGTTCCAGGTGGTTGCTAGTGTGTTGTTGGGTGTCTGCTATGGAGTTCCAGGTGGTTGCTTGGGGGTTGCTAGGGTATTCTACGTGGTTGCTATTAAGTTATAGGCAGTTGCTAGGGTGTTGCTAGGCAGTTGTTATGGTGTTCCAAGTGGTTGCTAGGGTGTTGCTAGGTGGTTGCTATGGAGTTCTAGGCTGTTGCTATGGTGTTGCTAGGTTGTTGCTAGGGTGATGCTAGGTGGTTGCTATGGACTGTTAGGCAGTTGCCATGGTGTTGCTAGGTGGTTGCTATGGAGTAATAGGCCGTTGCTAGGGTGTTGCTAGGTGGTTGCTATGGAGTTCTAGGTGGTTGCTAGGGTGTTGCTAGGTGGTTGCTATGGAGTTCTAGGCGGTTGCTATGGTGTTGCTAAGTGGTTGCTATGGAGTTCTAGGCGGTTGCTATGGTGTTGCTAGGTGGTTGCTATGGAGTTCTAGGCCGTTGCTATGGTGTTGCTAGGTGGTTGCTATGGAGTTCTAGGTGGTTGCTATGGAGTTCTAGGCAGTTGCTATGGTGTTGCTAGGTGGTTGCTATGGAGTTCAAGGCCGTTGCTATGGTGTTGCTAGGTGGTTGCTAGGGTGTTGCTAGGTGGTTGCTATGGAGTTCTAGGCGGTTGCTATGGTGTTGCTAGGCAATTGTTATGGTGTTCCAAGTGGTTGCAAGGTTGTTGCTAGGTGGTTGCTATGGAGTTCTAGGCAGTTGCTTTGGTGTTGCTAGGTGGTTGCTAGGGTGTTGCTAGGTGGTTGCAATGGAGTATTAGGCGGTTGCTATGGTGTTGCTAGGTGGTTGCTAAGGAGTTCTAGGCCATTGCTAGGGTGTTGCTAAGTGGTTGCTATGGAGTTCTAGGTGGTTGCTAGTGTGTTGCTAGGTGGTTGCTATGGAGTTCTAGGTGGTTGCTAGGGTGTCGCTAGGTCGTTGCTATGGTTTTCCAAGTGGTTGCTTGGGTGGTGCTAGGCAGTTATGGTGTTCCAAGTGGTTGCTAGGGTGTTGCTAGGTGGTTGCTATGGTGATCCAGGTGGTTGCTAGGGTGTTGCTAGGTGGTTGCTATGGAGTTCTAGGCGGTTGCTAGGGTGTTGCTAGGTGGTTGCTATGGAGTTCTAGGTGGTTGCTAGGGTGTTGCTAGGTGGTTGCTATGGAGTTCTAGGCGGTTGCTATGGTGTTGCTAGGTGGTTGCTATGGTGTTGCTAGGTGGTTGCTATGGAGTTCTAGGTGGTTGCTAGGGTGTTGCTAGGTGGTTGCTATGGAGTTCTAGGCCGTTGCTATGGTGTTGCTAGGTGGTTGCTATGGAGTTCTAGGTGGTTGCTAGGGTGTTGCTAGGTGGTTGCTATGGAGTTCTAGGCCGTTGCTATGGTGTTGCTAGGTGGTTGCTATGGAGTTCTAGGTGGTTGCTATGGAGTTCTAGGCAGTTGCTATGGTGTTGCTAGGTGGTTGCTATGGAGTTCTAGGCCGTTGCTAGGGTGTTGCTAGGTGGTTCCTATGGAGTTCTAGGTGGTTGCTAGGGTGTCGCTAGGTGGTTGCTATGGTGTTCCAAGTGGTTGCTTGGGTGGTGCTAGGCAGTTATGGTGTTCCAAGTGGTTGCTAGGGTGTTGCTAGGTGGTTGCTATGGTGATCCAGGTGGTTGCTAGGGTGTTGCTAGGTGGTTGCTATGGTGATCCAGGTGGTTGCTAGGGTGTTGCTAGGTGGTTGCTATGGAGTTCTAGGCGGTTGCTAGGGTGTTGCTAGGTGGTTGCTTTGGAGTTCTAGGTGGTTGCTAGGGTGTTGTTAGGTCGTTGCTATGGTGATCCAGGTGGTTGCTAGGGTGTTGCTAGGTGGTTGCTATGGAGTTCTAGGCGGTTGCTATGGTGTTGCTAGGTGGTTGCTATGGTGTTGCTAGGTGGTTGCTATGGAGTTCTAGGCCGTTGCTATGGTGTTGCTAGGTAGTTTCTTTGGAGTTCTAGGTGGTTGCTAGGGTGTTCTAGGTGGTTGCTATGGAGTTCTAGGCCGTTCCTATGGTGTTGCTAGGTGGTTGCTATGGAGTTCTAGGTGGTTGCTATCTAGTTCTAGGCAGTTGCTATGGAGTTCTAGGCAGTTGCTATGGTGTTGCTAGGTGGTTGCTATGGAGTTCTAGGCCGTTGCTAGGGTGTTGCTAGGTGGTTGCTATGGAGTTCTAGGTGGTTGCTAGGGTGTTGCTAGGTGGTTGCTTTGGAGTTCTAGGCGGTTGCTATGGTGTTGCTAGGCAGTTGTTATGGTGTTCCAAGTGGTTGCTAGGGTGTTGCTAGGTGGTTGCTATGGAGTTTTAGGCGGTTGCTATGGTGTTACTAGGTGGTTGCTAGGGTGTTGCTAGGTGGTTGCTATGGAGTTTTAGGCGGTTGCTATGGTGTTGCTAGGTGGTTGCTATGGAGTTCTAGGCCGTTGCTAGGGTGTTGCTACGTGGTTGCTATGGAGTTCTAGGTGGTTGCAAGGGTGTTGCTAGGTGGTTGCTAATGAGTTCTAGGCCGTTGCTAGGGTGTTGCTAGGTGGTTGCTATGGAGTTCTAGGTGGTTGCTAGGGTGTTGCTAGGTGGTTGCTATGGAGTTCTAGGTGGTTGCTAGGGTGTCCCTAGGTGGTTGCTATGGTGTTCCAAGTGGTTGCTTGGGTTGTGCTAGGCAGTTATGGTGTTCCACGTGGTTGCTAGGGTGTTGCTAGGTGGTTGCTATGGTGATCCAGGTGGTTGCTAGGGTGTTGCTAGGTGGTTGCTATGGTGATCCAGGTGGTTGCTAGGGTGTTGCTAGGTGGTTGCTATGGAGTTCTAAGCGTTTGCTAGGGTGTTGCTAGGTGGTTGCTTTGGAGTTCTAGGTGGTTGCTAGGGTGTTGCTAGGTCGTTGCTATGGTGATCCAGGTGGTTGCTAGGGTGTTGCTAGGTGGTTGCTATGGAGTTGTAGGCGGTTGCTATGGTGTTGCTAGGTGGTTGCTATGGTGTTGCTAGGTGGTTGCTATGGAGTTCTTGGTGGTTGCTAGGGTGTTGCTAGGTGGTTGCTATGGAGTTCTAGGCCGTTGCTATGGTGTTGCTAGGTGGTTGCTATGGAGTTCTAGGTGGTTGCTAGGGTGTTGCTAGGTGGTTGCTATGGAGTTCTAGGCGGTTGCTATGGTGTTGCTAGGCAGTTGTTATGGTGTTCCAAGTGGTTGCTAGGGTGTTGCTAGGTGGTTGCTATGGAGTTTTAGGCGGTTGCTATGGTGTTGCTAGGTGGTTGCTAGGGTGTTGCTAGGTGGTTGCTATGGAGTTTTAGGCGGTTGCTATGGTGTTGCTAGGTGGTTGCTATGGAGTTCTAGGCCGTTGCTAGGGTGTTGCTAGGTGGTTGCTATGGAGTTCTAGGTGGTTGCAAGGGTGTTACTAGGTGGTTGCTAAGGAGTTCTAGGCCGTTGCTAGGGTGCTAGGTTCTTGGCTATGGAGTTCTAAGGTGCTATGGTGTTGCTGGTGGTTGCTATGGAGTTCTGGCGGTTGCTATGGTGTTGCTAGGTGGTTGCTATGGAGTTCTGAGGCCGTTGCTATGGTGTTGCTAGGTGGTTGCTATGGAGTTCTAGGTGGTTGCTATGGAGTTCTAGGCAGTTGCTATGGTGTTGCTAGGTGGTTGCTAGGAGTTCAAGGCCGTTGCTAGGGTGTTGCTAGTGGTTGCTATGGAGTTCTAGGTGGTTGCTAGGTGTTGCTAGGTGGTTGCTATGGGTTCTAGGCGGTTGCTATGGTGTTGCTAGGCAATGTTATGGTGTTCCGAGTGGTTGCAAGGTTGTTGCTAGGTATTGCTAGGTTCTGGAAGAGTTGCTTTGGTGTTCTTTAGGTGGTTGCTAGGGTGTTGCTAGTGGTTGCAATGGAGTATAGGCGGTTGCTTATGGTGTTGCTAGGTGGTTGCTAAGAGGTTCTAGCATTGCTAGGGTTTGCCTAAGTGGTTGCTAGGAGTTCTAGGTGGTTGCTATGTGTTGCTAGTGGTTGCTATGGAGTTCTAGGTGGTTTTAGGGTGTGCTAGTCGTTTATAGTTTTCCAGTGGTTGCTTGGTGGTGCTAGACAGTTATGGTGTTTCCAAGTGGTTGCTAGGTGTTGCTAGGTGGTTGCTATGGTGATCCAGGTGGTTGCTAGGGTGTTGCTAGGTGGTTGCTATGGGTTCTGGCGGTTGCTAGGGTGTTGCTAGGTGGTTGCTTTGGATTTCTAGGTGGTTCTAGTTGTTAGGTGGTTGCTATGGAGTTCTGGCGGTTGCTTGGTGTTGCTAGGTGGTTGCTTGGTGTTGCTAGGTGGTTGCTATGGAGTTCTAGGTGGTTGCTAGGGAGTTGCTAGGTGGTTGCTATGGAGTTCTGGGCCGTTGTATGGTGTTGCAGGTGGTTGCTTGGAGTTCTAGGTGGTTGCTAGGGTGTTGCTAGGTGGTTGCTATGGAGTTCTGGCCGTTCCTATGGTGTTGCTAGGTGGTTGCTATGGGTTCTGGTGGTTGCTGGAGTTCTAGGCAGTTGCTATGGTGTTGCTAGGTGGTTGCTAAGGGTTCTAGGCCGTTGCTGGGTGTTGCTAGGTGGTTCCTATGGAGTTCTAGGTTGTTGCTGGGTGTCCTAGTGGTTGCTATGGTGTTCCAAGTGGTTGCTTGGGTGGTGCTAGGCAGTTATGGTGTTCCAAGTGGTTGCTAGGTGTTGCTGGTGGTTGCTATGGTGATCCAGGTGGTTGCTAGGGTGTTGCTAGGTGGTTTCATGGTGATCCAGGTGGTTGCCTAGGTGTTGCTAGGTGGTTGCTATGGAGTTCTAAGGGGTGCTAGGGGGTTCCTGGTGGGTTTGCTTTGGGTTTATTCGAGGTTGTGGTGACGGGGTTTATTTTCCAGGGGTCTTTGGGTGTTTCTAGGGGAGGTGGTTGCTGGGGTGGCTTTTGGTTTATGGGGGTTCTAAAAGGGTTGCTAGGATTCGGGGTTAGGTGGTTGCTAAGGTTGCTTTGGTGTTGCTATGGTGATCCAGGTGGTTGCTGGGTGTTGCTAGATGGGTTCTATGGGTGGGTTCTATGGTGTTGCTAGGGTGTTGCTATTGTTGTGGTTTATGGTTCTTGGTGTTGCTAAGTGTTGCTGGTGGTTGCTATGGAGTTGGGAGGTGGGTGTTCTATGCGCTAGTGGTTGCTAGGGTGTTGCTAGGTGGTTGCTTTGGGATTCCAGGGGGTTGCTATGGTGTTAGGGTGTTTATTCAGGTGTTCAGGGGTTGCTAGGGTGTTGCTAGGGGGTTGCTATGGAGTTCTAGGTGGTTGCTAGGGGGTTGCTAGGTGGTTGCTATGGAGTTTAGGCGGTTGCTATGGTGTTGTTAGGTGGTTGCTATGGAGTTCTAGGGTTACTAGGTGTTGCTTAGGTGGTTGCTATGGAGTTCTAGGCGGTTGCAAGGGTGTTGCAGGTGGTTGCTAAAGGTTGGTTGCTAGGTGGTTGCATGGAGTTCAGGTGGTTGCTAGGGTGTTGCTAGGTGGTTCTATGGAGTTCAGGTGGTTGCTAGGGTGTCTAGGTGGTTGCTGGGTTCCAAGTGTTTTGGGTTGCTAGGCGTTATGGTGTTCCAATGGTTGCTAGGGTGTTGCTAGCTGGTTGCAATGGTGATCCAGGTGGTTGCTAGAGTGTTGCTAGTGGTTTGCTATGGTGATCCAGGTGTTGCTAGGGTGTTGCTAGGTGGTTGCTATGGAGTTCTAGGTGGTTCTAGGGTGTTGCTACGTGGTTGCTATGAGTTCTAGGGGTTGCTATGGTGTTGCTAGGCAGTTTGTATGGTGTCCAGTGGTTGCTAGGGTGTTGCTAGGTGGTTGCTATGGAGTTTTAGGCGGTTGCTATGGTGTTGCTAGGTGGTTTGCTAGGTGTTGCTAGGTGGTTGCTATGGGTTTTGCGGTTGCTATGTGTTTCTAGGTGGTTGCTAAGAAGTTCTAGGCGTTGCTAGGGTGTTGCTAGGTGGTTGCTATGGAGTTCAGGTGGTTGCTAGGGTTGCTAGGTGGTTGCTAGGAGTTTAGGCGTTGCTAGGTGTTGCTAGGTGGTTGCTATGGAGTTCTAGGTGGTTGCTAGGTGTTGCTAGGTGGTTGCTATGAGTTCTAGGTGGTTGCTAGGTGTCCCTAGTGGTTGCTATGGTGTTCCAGTGTTGCTTGGGTTTGCTAGAGTAGGTTCCAGTGGTTGCTAGGGTTTAGTGGTTGCTATGGTTCCAGGGGTTGCTAGGGTGTTGCTAGGTGGTTGCTATGGGTCAGGTGGTTGCTAGGTGTTGCTAGTGGTTGCTATGGAGTTCTAGGCGTTTGCTAGGGTGTTGTAGGTGGTTGCTATGGAGTTCTAGGTGGTTGCTAGGTGTGCTAGGTGTTGCTATGACAGTGGTTGCTAGGGTTGCTAGTGGTGCTAGGAGTTGTAGGGGTTGCTATGGGTTGCTAGTGGTTGCTATGTGTTGCTAGGTGGTTGCTATGGAGTTCTGGTGTTGCTAGGGTGTTGCTAGGTGGTTGTATGGAGTTCTAGGCTGCTATGGTATTGCTAGGTGGTTGCTATGGAGTTCTAGGCAGTTGCTATGGTGTTGCTAGGTGGTTGCTATGGAGTTCTGCGTTGCTAGGTGTTGCTAGTGGTTGCTATGGAGTTCTAGGGTGCTATGGTGTGCTAGGTGGTTGCTATGGAGTTCTAGGCGTTGCTAGGGTGTTGCTTGTTGGTTGCTTTGGAGTTCTAGGTGTTGCTAGGTGTTGCTAGGTCGTTGCTATGGTGATCCAGGTGGTTGCTAGGGTGTTGTAGTGTTCTATGGATTGTAGCGGTTGCTATGGTGTTGCTAGTGTTGCTATGGTGTTGCTAGGTGTTGCTATGGAGTTCTGTGGTTGCTAGGTGTTGCTAGTGGTGATAGGAGTTCTAGGCCGTTGCTAGGATGCTAGGTGGTTGCTATGGAGTTCAGGCTTGCTATGGTGTTGCTAGGTGGTGCTTGAGTTCTAGGCCGTTGCTAGGGTGTTGCTAGGTGGTTGCTATGGAGTTCTAGGCGGTTGCTATGGTGTAGCTAGGTGGTTGCTATGGAGTTCTAGGCGGTTGCTAGGGTGTTGCTTGTTGGTTGCTTTGGAGTTCTAGGTGGTTGCTAGGGTGTTGCAAGGTCGTTGCTATGGTGTTCCATGCTGTTGCTATGGTGTTGCTAGGTGGTTGCTATGGTGTTGCTAGGTGGTTGCTATGGAGTTCTAGGTGGTTTCTAGGGTGTTGCTAGGTGGTTGCTATGGAGTTCTAGGCGGTTGCTATGGTGTTGCTAGGTGGTTGCTATGGAGTCTAGGCGTTGCTTGTGTTGCTAGGTGGTTGCTATGGTTTCTAGTCGCGTTGCTAGGGTGTTGCTTGTGTTGCTATGGAGTTCTAGGTGGTTGCTAGGTGTTGCTAGGTGTTGCTATGGAGTTCTAGGCGGTTGCTATGGTGTTGCAGGTGGTTGCTATGGAGTTCTAGGCGGTTGCTAGGGGTTGCTATGGTTGCCAGGGTTTCTAAGTGTTGCTAGGAGTTGCTAGATGGTTGCTATGGAGTTTAGGGGGTTGCTAGGTGTTGCAAGGCATTTGCTATGGAGTTTACTAACGCAGGTGCTATGGGTGTGCTAGGTCGTTGCTATGGCATGGCTAGAGCGCGTTTGCTAGGTGGGCTTGCAATTTGGGAGTTCTAGGCGGTTGCTAGGTCTTTACTGAGTCCAATGACGCGACCCATAGTTCTCTATGACAAACGGTTCAAAAGTTATGGAATATCAAACATCGGCCAATCAGGAATGGGGGCGAGGCTGATCTACAACAATGGACAAGGGACTCTCTACCATGGCCAATGAGGCATTGTACAATTTGTGGGCATTTTTTCCCTGTAGAGATGAATGGCAGAATGTTCAAACCTAAAGAGAGACCAGAGTACTGCTGCTAGAAGACAGACCATTGTGACATCACAAGGGTGAGAACACAGAGCATTGTGACATCACAAGGGTGAGAAGACAGCGCATTGTGACATAACAAAGGTGAACATTCCGCCATTCATTCTCTATGGGAAAAATTGACCACAAAAATTCAAATTTTTCAAAAACCGTCCACCCACACTTTCCAAAAAGTAATAGCACACCATTCCCGATCAGGCCGCTCGATTTGACATATTGCACGTGTATGTGGTGCGAAAACTTTGGGAGGAGTAGCGGTCCAAAAAATGGGTGGAATAAATAAATAATAATAATAACTAGACAATTCCTCCAGAAATTGTGAAGTGTGGTTGCCGCCAACGCAAAGTCGACTTTGTGCTGAACGGAGTGAACAGTGGGGGGGTAGTTGCTATGATGTCTGAGGCAGTTGCTAGGGAGTTCTAAGTGGTTTCATGGAATTCTAGGCAGTCGCTAGGGTGGTGCTAGGTCATTGCTATGGAGTTTCAGGTGGTTGCTATTGAGCTCCAGCTGGTTGCTATGGTGTTGCTAGGTGGTTGCTAGGGTGTTGCTAGGTGGTTGCTATGGAGTTCTAGGTGATTGCTATGGTGTTGTTAGGTGGTTGCTATGGAGTTCTAGGCCGTTGCTAGGGTGTTGCAAGGTGGTTGCTATGGAGTTCTAGGTGGTTGCTAGGGTGTTGCTAGGTGGTTGCTATGGAGTTCTAGGCGGTTGCTATGGTGTTGCTAGGTGGTTGCTATGGAGTTCTAGGCGGTTGCTAGGGTGTTGCTAGGTGGTTTGCTATGGCGTTCTAGGTGGTTGCTAGGGTGTTGCTAGGGGGTTGCTAGGGTATTCAAAGTTGTTGCTAGGATGTTGCTAGGTGGTTGCTATGGAGTTCTAGGTGGTTGCTATGGTGTTGCTAGGTGGTTGCTATGGAGTTCAAGGTGGTTGCTATGGAGTTCTAGGCGGTTGCTATGGTGTTGCTAGGTGGTTGCTATGGAGTTCAAGGCCGTTGCAAGGGTGTTGCTTGGTGGTTGCTATGGAGTTCTTGGTGGTTGCTAGGGTGTTGCTAGGTCGTTGCTATGGTGATCCAGGTGGTTGCTAGGGTGTTGCTAGGTGGTTGCTATGGAGTTCTAGGCGGTTGCTATGGAGTTCTAGGTGGTTGATATGGTGTTGCTAGGTGGTTGCTTTGGAGTTCTAGGCCGTTGCTATGGAGTTCTTGGTGGTTGCTAGGGTGTTGCTAGGTCGTTGCTATGGTGATCCAGGTGGTTGCTAGGGTGTTGCTAGGTGGTTGCTATGGAGTTCTAGGCGGTTGCTATGGTGTTGCTAGGTGGTTGCTATGGTGTTGCTAGGTGGTTGCTATGGAGTTCTAGGTGGTTGCTAGGGTGTTGCTAGGTGGTTGCTATGGAGTTCTAGGCCGTTGCTATGGTGTTGCTAGCTAATTGCTATGCAGTTCTAGGTGGTTGCTATGGAGTTCTAGGCAGTTGCTATGGTGTTGCTAGGTGGTTGCTATGGAGTTCTAGGCCGTTGCTATGGTGTTGCTAGGTGGTTGCTATGGAGTTCTAGGTGGTTGCTAGGGTGTTGCTAGGTGGTTGCTATGGAGTTCTAGGCGGTTCTATGGTGTTGCTAGGCAGTTGTTATGTTGTTCCAAGTGGTTGCTAGGGTGTTGCTAGGTGGTTGCTCTGGAGTTCTAGGCAGTTGCTATGGTGTTGCTAGGTGGTTGCTAGGGAGTTGCTAGGTGGTTGCTATGGAGTTCTAGGCGGTTGCTATGGTGTTGCTAGGTGGTTGCTAGGGTGTTGCTAGGTGGTTGCTATGGAGTTCTAGGCGGTTGCTATGGTGTTGCTAGGTGGTTGCTAGGGTGTTGCTAGGTGGTTGCTATGGAGTTCTAGGCGGTTGCTAGGGGTTGCAGGTGGTTCTATGGCGTTCTAGGCCGTTGCTAGGGGTTGCTTGGTGGTTGCTATGGTTCTAGATGGGCTAGGTGTTGCTAGGTTTGCTATGGTTCTAGGTTGCAAGGGTGTTGCTAGTGGTTGCTATGGAGTTCTAGTGGTTGCTAGGTGTTGCTAGTCGTTGCTTGGTGTCAGTGTTTGCTAGGGTGTTCTAGGCAGTTGTTATGGTGTTCCAGATTGTTTGCTAGGGTGTTCCTAGTGGTTGCTATGGTGTTCCAGTGTTGCTAGGGTGTTGCTAGGCGTTGCTAGGGTATTCTAGTGGTGCTAGGTGTTGCTAGGTGGTTGCTATGGGTTTTAGCGGTTGCTGGGTGTTTTAGCAGTTGTTATGTGTTCCAGGTGTTGCTAGGTGTTGCTAGGTGGTTGCTATGGAGATTTAGGCGTTGCTGGTGTTGCTAGAGTTGTATGGGTTCCGGGTTGCTAGGGTGTCCGGTGTTGCTAGGTGTTATGTGGTTGCTAGGCAGTTTAGGTGTTCCAATTGTTGTGGTTGGGTTGCTAGGGGGTTCTATGGGTTCTAGCGTTGCTAGGGTGTTGCGGTGGTTGCTATGGGTTCTAGGTGGTTTCTGGTTCAGGGTGTTGCTAGTTTGTCTAGGAGTTCTGGTGGTGCTAGGTTGCTAGGTGGTGCTATGGTTCAGTGGTTTGTGCTATGTGATGTTGTCAGGTGGGTTGCTATGGTAGTTGCTAGGTGGTTGCTGTTCTAGGGGTTGCTAGGTGTCTGGTGTGCTGGAGTTCTAGGCGTTGCTAGGTGTTGCTAGTGGTTGCTATGGAGTTCTAGGGGTTGCTAGGGCTGGTGTATGTCTAGGGTGTTGCTATGGTGTTGCTAGGTGTTAGGTTGCTAGTGTTGCTAGGTGGTTGCTATGGAGTTCTAAGGCGTTGCTAGGGTTTGCTAGGGGGTTCATGCGGGACAGACATCCGGATGTTTGCTAGTGGTTGCTATAGTTCTAGGCGTTGCTATGGGTGTTGCAGGTGGTTGCTAGGAGTTCTAAAAGCCGTTGCTAAGGGTGTTGCGAGGTGGTTGGGCTTAGGAGTTCTGGTGGTTGCTAGGGTAAGTTCTAGGTGGTTGCTTATGGAGTTGTGGCGGTTGCTATGCGTTTTGCTAGGGGGGTCTGCTAGGGAGTTTCTGAGCGGTTGTGGCTAGGTGTTGCTAGGTGGTTGCTATGGAGTTCTAGGTGGTTGCGAGGGGGCGTGTTGCTAGGGGTCGTTGAATTGTGTCCATGTGGTTTGGACTAGGTGTTGCTAGGCGTTGTTATGTGTTCCATATGGGGCTAGGGGGTTCATAGGTGGTTGTATGGTTGTGTCCAGTGGTTCTAGGGTGTTGCTAGTGGTCTTGCTAGTGTATATCGAAATGGTTTCTAGATGTTGCTAGGAGGCATTTGCTATGGTTGTTGCAGGTTGGCTAATGGAATTCTAGATGGGTCTAGCTTTTCTATCTGGTTGCTAGGTGTTGCTAGGTGGGTTGCTAAGTGTTGCTAGTGGTTTTGCTAGTAGTTCTAGCCGTTGCTATGGGGGTGCAGGTGGTTGCTATGGAGTTCTAGGGCGTTGCTAGGGCTGTTGCTAGG